>NW_024039319.1:847500-914027 GCF_016077235.1 Cyprinodon tularosa
TTTGCCTGAATTAAGAAAAAAAACTTTTCTTTTCAAATTTCTTTTTTTTAATCAATTCTCTTAAACTTGATGTTTGGCTTTCCTCCTGATGGAGATTTTAATTGGTCCAAAACGAGCATTAATATTGGGCTTTCAGCAAGGGGAATGTGTTCTGCAAAAAGCAATTTGGTAAGATTGGCATTTGTAAAAATCTGGGAAAAAAAAAAAAAGGAACAGCTTTTAATTAATAGCCTTTAAACATGTAATTTCTGAATAGCATTTTTTCCTCTCTAATTTTCATTTAAGATTTTTTTTTTTTTTTGCAACAGTAATGCAGTCATGACTGTTTCTGCTCTGGGCAGATTTTACTTTAACTCTTCCAGCCTCTAACTTGAATAGACTGGATAGAGATTTTTAGATCACCTGACTGACATCAGTTACAAGTTCTTTGTTATTTATTTTATTTTGTAATTAATCTTGTAATAATACCCTATTTGCCATTAATCTCAAGTGTGGAACAGAAAAACCTTTTATTCTGGATCGGTTTAATGTTTTAGGTTGGCTATTTGATGCTAACCTGACAACAGCGGACATGCATCTGGCTGTTGTCAGGTTAATTTGATGCTGCAATGTTGATTTTTATTTAATTGTTGTTACCTTAGGAGGACAGCAGATGGCGTGGTGGAGATCAAAAGTAGATCATCCTTTTCATATAGAGAGTTTTCTTAGGACTAGTTGCTGTATTTGAATTTGAACCTACTTATCACCTGGTTTCCATAGATAAACAATGGTGAATATCTCCATCTGACATCATCAGACAGCTGCTCCAGTAACAGGAAGAAGGAGGGAGACTATAGCAGGCCATTTTGACATTTATTAGCTTGACTGGATATATTTTTCAGATGTCTCAAATGCATTTCTTCTCAGTCAAAAATGAACATTTCAGATATCTAAAATAACATTCCCTCTAACTTAGATATACTGTCACTGTCTTACTTTCTGTTTTACTTTTATCTGTGTGTTTTATTGGTTTATTTCCTACTTTGTGTTTCTAGATTTATTTTAGTTCTCAGGTTTTCTGTTGCCCTCTTATGTGTGTTCCTTTCCCCTTGGCTTCCTCGTTGTCTCCACTCATACCTGCTCCTTATCAGCTGGTTAGCCCTGCCTTCTCAGTCCGCTATACAGGTGCTGGTCATAAAATTAGAATATCATGAAAAAGTAGATTGATTTCAGTAATTCCATTTAAAAAGTGAAACTTGTATATTATATTCATACATTACATACAAACTCATATATTTCAGATGTTTATTTTGTTTAATTTTGATGATTAAAAATGACAACAAATGAAAATCTCAAATTCATCATATCAGAAAATTAGAATATTGTGAAAAGGTTCAAAATTGATGGCCCCTGGTGCCACACTCTAATCAGCTAATTAACTCAAACCACCTGCAAAAGCCTTTAAATGGTCTTTCAGTCTAGTTCTATAGGCTACACAATCATGGGGAAGACTGCTGACATGACAGTTGTCCAAAAGACGACCATCGACACCTTGCACAAGGAGGGCAAGACACAAAAGGTCATCGCTAAAGAGGCTGGCTGTTCACAGAGCTCAGTGTCCAAGCACATTAATAGAGAGGCGAAGGGAAGGAAAAGATGTGGTCGAAAAAAGTGTACAAGCAAGAGAGATAACCGCACCCTGGAGAGGATTGTGAAACAAAACCCCTTCAAAAATGTGGGGGAGATTCACAAAGAGTGGACTGCCGCTGGAGTGAGTGCTTCAAGAACCACCACACACAGACGTATGAAAGACATGGGTTTCTGCTGTCGCATTCCTTGTGTCAAGCCACTCTTGAACCACAGACAGCGTCAGAAGCGTCTAAAGAGAAACAGGACTGGACTGCTGGTGAGTGGTCCAAAGTCATGTTCTCTGATGAAAGTAAATTTTGCATTTCCTTTGGAAATCAAGGTCCCAGAGTCTGGAGGAAAAGAAGAGAGGCACTTCATCCACGTTGCTTGAAGTCCAGTGTAAAGTTTCCACAGTCAGTGATGGTTTGGGGTGCCATGTCATCTGCTGGTGTTGGTCCATTGTGTTTTCTGAGGTCCAGGGTCAACGCAGCCACATACCAGGAAGTTTTAGAGCACTTCATGCTTCCTGCAGCTGACCAACTTTTTGGAGATGCAGATTTCATTTTCCAACAGGACTTGGCACCTGCACACAGTGCCAAAGCTACCAGTACCTGGTTGAAGGACCATGGTATCCCTGTTCTTAATTGGCCAGCAAACTCTCCTGACCTTAACCCCATAGAAAATCTATGGGGTATTGTGAAGAAGAAGATGCAATACACCAGACCCAACAATTCAGAAGAGCTAAAAGCCACTATTAGAGCAACCTGGGCTATCATAACACCTGAGCAGTGCCACAGACTGATCGACTCCATGCCACGCCGCATTGCTGCAGTAATACAGGCCAAAGGAGGCCCAACTAAATACTGAGTGCTGTACATGCTCATACTTTTCATGTTCATACTTTTCAGTTGGCCAACATTTCTATAAATCCTTTGTTTTTATTGGTCTTCAGTAATATTCTAATTTTCTGATATGATGAATTTGAGATTTTCATTTGTTGTCATTTGTAATCATCAAAATTAAACAAAATAAACATCTGAAATATATGAGTTTGTATGTAATGTATGAATATAATATACAAGTTTCACTTTTTAAATGGAATTACTGAAATCAATCTACTTTTTCATGATATTCTAATTTTATGACCAGCACCTGTATATACTCTCCCTCTGCTTGTTGGTTCCTCTTTTGTTGCTGCTACCGTTGTTGCTGCTTCCGTTGTTGCTGGTTCCCCTTCGCTGTTGCTGATCGTTTTCCCCTGATGTCTCCATGGTTCTGGTTTGTGTTACATTTTAAGTTGGATTTTGGTTTCCTGCCTTTGTTTCTGTTTTCACCAATTAAACTGCAGAAATCACATCAGCCTCTCTGCCTCTGCATTTGGGTCCTCTAAACCACAACCAAACTCTGACATATACATTTCAGATATCTGAAATGCAATTCTTACTATTTCATATGACGTCAAGTTTCCCATTCATGTGTATTGGGCTTTTACTTCGAGGTATCTAAAATTACATTCTTTCTACCTAAAATGAATTCCGACGAGGATGATTTCTAATTTCAGATCTCCATAATAGAGTAACTGCCAGTCAATTATTATTTCAGATATCGAAAATGAATATAACATTACAGATATCCAGAAATCCAATTGTTGACATCTAAAATATATTTCTGCTTGTAGAAATTCAGTTACAGACATCAACTACTTATTGTATAACTAGTTAAATTAGAATTCCACATATCTCAATTTTAATAATGTCTATCTAAATTTTAGTTTTATATACTTTCAAAAGAATAATGAGGCTCAGTTTTAAAAACAAATAAGCCAACTGACTAGTCACATTTCTATTATAGATAGCACTAAAACATTCTATCTAGTCACAATTACAATACTCCTAGTCACTATTGTATTTTAGATATCACCAGTTACATTTCTACTAGCAGAAATAAAATTTTAAGTACCGGTACTCTCGAATCAAATTTGTACTACTAAGAACTTCTGCTAACGTCTGCTAATGCTATACCTGTTAATGCTATAGTATTTTCCTATTTGCAAATTGTGCATACACATGTAGGCATTTCTATGGCGCGTCTCCGTGGAAGTGGAAGTGAGTACAATATGGCGGCCCATGGCTTCACTTTTTATGGCCCATCAGCAATCTGGTGAATAAACAGAGATCAGTGCAAACAGCAGGTTTGCAGGACGAGACGTTTTCTGGAAGTGAATTTATGAACACCACCTTGCCTTAGTGCTAATGACCTTAAAAAATCTCACTTAAATATTACTCATATTTTAGTTTTAGCTTAGCTTTTGTTTACTCATTCAGTTTGTTCCTGTCGGCTAAAGGTTTGGTTTTATGGCCTTTAAATGCATCAGTCTTTTTATGTATTTCTCTTTGTCTCCTTAGTTCTTTTTTTAACTGTTCGCAGGTCTGTTGCCTGTTTCTTGATTATTTATGTCTTTTTTGTATTTTCTTACAAACAGCCTATATTATCTAACTATTTGACACATACTGTACATCCACCAGATTGATCATATAAGCAGGTCTGTTCCTACAGATCAGGGTTCATCTGGATAATCTGTTCAGCTAGGAAATACATGTTCATATGTTTAAATACTTCCATTTTATGTTTTTTCATTGGATTAGGCTGTACTAGAAAATATAATCAGATATGAATAAGACCAGCTGTGCTCAAGAGCTACCATCCTGTAATATTTAGATGTATCTCTTCTCTAACACGCCTGAATCTAAAGGCTCCTCACCTCGTTTTGCTCAGCAGAGGCTTGGTTAAAAAGCCACTCATTTGATTCAGGTGTCTTAAAACTGGGGCGATCCAAAAGTTGTAGGATAGTAGCTCTTGACTGGACTTGAGCACCACTGGTCTAGACCAGAGGTCTTCAACAGGGGATCCGTGACCCCTAGGGGGTCCGCGGAGGTACTGCATGGGGGTCGCGAAAGTCTTGGTTGATTACTTTTTTTTAATATTCCCTCCTGCAATTTTTTTGCACTAATTAAAATGTCTTTAAATCCACATTAACATGAATTCAACAGACTGTAGTAAACAGATAAATGGAGGCAGAAGATGTCTTTCAGTCATCAATGCTCACATTCAGCGACACACAGGAGCTCTTTCAAGCTGGGCACCGTTTCATTCACAACACCTGTCCCATCAACCAGGAATCAGATTCAGAAATACTTTAATAATCCCAGGGAGGGATTACTTTAGTTACATTACTCCATCTGTAATAGAGTGACTATAGGACCAGTTTGATAGAACACAGTTTCATACAATATATATAATTAGGGGGTCTCCGCTCCATCTCACCATCAGTTTGGGGGTCCTTGGCTTTAAAAAACGTTGAAGACCCCTGGTCTAGACTGTACTCAGGTTCACAGGACTAACATACAGTATATCTTTTCGCTGCAAACTCTTAGGATTATCAAGTCCTCAGACTAGAAACAAAGAGGGATGATCCTGGTCACATGTCCTGGAAAGTAAAATGTCTGTCTGCAAAATTAGATCATTTATTTTTTGAGGGCGAGGACTCTAAACTAAAGCCAGCAGTAGCTTTGAGTGAACAGGTAAACAGGTTGTAACAGGTTGTAATGACCCAGTTGATTATTTACACAGCATTGCTTATAGTTGTGCAAGATCTGAATTGAAAGATGTTTGGAGAGTTAACTTTCCTAATGAAAACACAGCGAGGCTGCTAGACTATCCTGTTCATAAACAATGATGTCAGGACATCTGATATCTGTTGACACTGACACATTCATTTACATTAAAACTGGACTAACTGGACTTAAACATGCAAACTGCATACAGAGAGACTTCGGGCTGGGAATCGAACCCGGGACCTTCGTGCTGCAAGGCCAAAAAACTGTGCACCCAAGCCATTATTCTTACTTTCAAACTCAACGTGATAATTATTTCTCATATGACTTTGGATCTGTCAATTCTGACTCTGAAAGCAAAATGTATTACTTTAAATCTTAGTCATAACACATAATTAGCCAGTTTCTTTTAGCTTTCACTGGAAATGCACCAAGGCGCCTTATTCCTGCTCTTAAAAGATTTTGATCTCTCATCTAATAAGTTAACATCTGAAGAAGTCATTTGAGGTGAAAGCTGTTGATAACAGGTCCCTGAGGACAGCGTTAGAGACAAGGGAGACGTGACAGGGTGACCTGGGCAAATACACTATATTGCCAAAAGTATTTGCTCACCTGCCTTGACTCACATATGAGCTTAAGTGACATCCCGTTCCTAATCCATAGGGTTCAATATGACGTCGGTCCACCCTTTGCAGCTAGAACAGCTTCAACTCTTCTGGGAAGGCTGTCCACAAGGTTTAGGAGTGTGTTTATGGGAATTTTTGACCATTCTTCCAGAAGCGCATTTGTGAGGTCGCACACTGATGTTGGACGAGAAGGCCTGGCTCTCAGTCTCCGCTCTAATTCATCCCAAAGGTGTTCTATCGGGTTGAGGTCAGGACTCTGTGCAGGCCAGTCAAGTTCATCCACACCAGACTCTGTCATCCATGTCTTTATGGACCTTGCTTTGTGCACTGGTGCACAGTCATGTTGGAAGAGGAAGGGGCCAGCTCCAAACTGTTCCCACAAAGTTGGGAGCATGGAATTGTCCAAAATGTCTTGGTATGCTGAAGCATTCAGAGTTCCTTTCACTGGAACTAAGGGGCCAAGCCCAGCTCCTGAAAAACAACCCCACACCATAATCCCCCCTCCACCAAACTTTACACTTGGCACAATGCAGTCAGACAAGTACCGTTCTCCTGGCAACCGCCAAACCCAGACCCGTCCATCAGATTGCCAGATGGAGAAGCGCGATTCGTCACTCCAGAGAACGCGTCTCCACTGCTCTAGAGTCCAGTGGCGGCGTGCTTTACACCACCGCATCCGACGCTTTGCATTGCACTTGGTGATGTATGGCTTGGATGCAGCTGCTCGACCATGGAAACCCATTCCATGAAGCTCTCTGCGCACTGTTCTTGAGCTAATCTGAAGGCTACATGAAGTTTGGAGGTCTGTAGTGATTGACTCTGCAGAAAGTTGGCGACCTCTTCGCACTATGCGCGTCAGCATCCGCTAACCCCGCTCCGTCAGTTTACGTGGCCTACCACTTCGTGGCTGAGTTGCTGTCGTTCCCAAACACTTCCATTTTCTTATAATACAGCTGACAGTTGACTGTGGAATATTTAGGAGCGAGGAAATTTCACGACTGGATTTGTTGCACAGGTGGCATCCTATCACAGTTCCACGCTGGAATTCACTGAGCTCCTGAGAGCGACCCATTCTTTCACAAATGTTTGTAAAAACAGTCTGCATGCCTAGGTGCTTGAATTTATACACCTGTGGCCATGGAAGTGATTGGAACACCTGATTCCAATAATTTGGATGGGTGAGCAAATACTTTTGGCAATATAGTGTATAAATATGAACAGATTTATTAGCCATTGATATTCTGAACATTTCTCTACTTTTATTTACTGAAAATAAGAGAAAATAGAAATGATAAGCATAAAAAATGTATTTTCCTTTATTTTATTTTGTCAGAGAATAATTTTTTTTTGCACATAAAAAAATATAATCACCTCTTAAAAATAAAGACACAGAAACAAATCAACTTGCTGAAAACTTCAGTTATTTACAGCTCTGATATCTTACACATTGCATGAACATTATAAGTGAGAAAGAAATTAAAAAACAAAAGGAACCTTTAATGAAGGTTTTATTATAGACGACGGCTCTATAGGGAAATCAAAGATCATCACAGAAGAGGTAGTTGATGCCTAGGTGCATATTTATCCTTTTATTAATGAAGCACAACATAAAAAATAACTTTTTTAAGGACAAAAAGATGCATATTTGACACTATTATTCAATACTGAATAGAACCGAATGGATCGAACCAGATGTTGGTAAAGTTCTGGGGGAAACCTTTATTGAAGTAACATTCCTGTATTTGATAAATGTTTTCCAAACTAATGGCCTGATTTCATGAGCTGTTTGGTTGTTAATGGATCCTGGTTCTTTAACAGTCCTAATTGACCCACTGCAGGTACAGAAACCCTGATAGTGAGTCTGACTGTTGATGATCTTGTAGAATTTCATTAAATAAATCATATGTTGGAAAATATCAAAAAATCAAAAACTCTTTACCTGCCCCCCTCCTTCCTGCTCTTGTATTTAAAGGTTTCCCAAACCAACGACGCAGAAATAAATACAAAAAAAATATACGACAGTCGCTTGCAGCCAAAGAGAACCTATTTTCTGTTTGTTAAACTTTTTAAATGTAAAAAAAAATATCTGTATATGTTTAGAAATGTTTTTTCTTAAGCTAACATTTTTAAAATTTGAACTGATTAAGATGCTATAAATTTAAATAACATTGATTTGATATCAAAGAAAATCTAGAATAAAAGTTGTGCAGAAAGAAACAGTAGCATCAAATGTCACTGCTGTTTACAGAACAAGCAGAATCTTTAACGCTGCCATGATATTGATTAAACAATAACACTGTAAGTTTGGTATAAATATTATTTCTGACAACACAGAGGAGCGTGACTCAGAACCTACACTTCTTGCATGAGTCCTTTTTCCAGTCTGTTTCTAAGCAGACTTAGCGAAAAGGGAAAGAGGCCTCCAGACATGCTCAAAATCTCCCAGTTTTAATAACTTTCCTGAAGCCTGAAAGGACGACACTGGCTAAATTTGAAACCCTTTAAAGCCCTTGGAGGATTCAATCAAAGTTAGACATGAATGAAACCTCAACAACCCTATAAAATGACCCTAAATGGCGACTTCCTGTTGGTTTAGTAGCTTCCTCCAAGAGACGTCTTTGCTGGTTTCTATTTTTGCTCTAAATGTTAATGTCAACTTTATACCTTTATACCTACTGGAAGTCACTGTGGAGGTCTTTGGCCACGCCCACTTTTTTAACTCTACAGAAACTCAATAATGTTGCACAGAATTTGTAGATGGCTCATTAAGTTCGGCTCCCAGAGAGGGTAATTTAATTTTACAGGAGAGTAATAAACATTTCAATTGGATAAATTTTGCCTAATTACGGTTTGTGTGTAATATTGCAAATGACTGATTAAAATGAAATATTCAAAACTAATATGACCTAAAAGCAAAAGCATAGGTCATAGGAAGATTTTTTCATTTTCCTAAAATACATTTAGACTGTCCAGGTGTCCGTTTCACGAAGCAGTTTTACAAAAAACTCAGTTTCATTCACCTCTGAATGTTACTACGGCTGCAAACAGACAATGATTTACTGTTTAAAAGATTGTATCAACAGGAGGGACGCATGAGATGATCCATAGGTTCTATATATTAGAACAATATTTTTTTTCTTCATCCTGACCTGCTGCCAGAAGATTTTTATCTAAAAGGATACATTAATCTACTACTCTTCCAGATATCGCTTAATATTAACGCGGTTAAAACACACTTTGGCAAGCAATTTCGATATTTACTGGTTTTACTGAATATGTATTCCTGATAGCAGAAAAAACATTTTTCTTTGTCATTTTCTCCATATCTAGAATAAACATTCTGGATGTCTTATATTAATTTCAGATCTCCATATTCCTAATATTACTAATCAGCTTTTGTATTTTTTTTAACTATGAAAAATGTTTTTTTAAACATTTCTAGATATAAAAAACCTAATTCTTAATAGTACAATTTTGTTTTTTTTATTTTCTAAAATTCATTTTCTGCTACAAAAATGTAATTTAGAAAATATATTATTACAGTTAGATCTAGGAGTGTGATTTTGATCAGGAAGAATCTTATTTTAGTGATTTATAAATGGAACAACAGAGAGTACGTTTAATAAATGTAGAAATGGCCTGCCATAGCCAACTTGATATACACTTATGCATTAACTGAAGCAACAATCTTCTCCTTTTCCATCTTCCTCTCCTTTGTTGCTGTAGTGCAGTTTCTGTCTTTTAAACACATTCTCCTTTACTTATTTATTTATTAATTTCTGCATTAAAACTTTAGTTCCAGTGGTGTGAATTAAGCACTTCCTGTTCCCTGTTGACATGGTGACTCGTCGAATCGGGGCTTGTTAGACACATGCTAAGCTCTGAGTGGTTGTACTTGGAGTTGATTGAACTAATTCATAGCAGCCGTTGTGAAACCCGAAAACTCAGCCTTCTCAACATTAGGCTAGATCAATTTAGAGTTGAGGATTTGGATCTAAGTTTATTAAAGCTGCTTCGTAAAACGGACCCCAGGTGGACTGAATGTGGTTGGTTTCAGAGCTTGCTGACGTAACTTTTTCTCTTTATAAAGATATTATTTTAACAAACATCTGTAGATATACTAGATCTGATCTTCAGCGAATCCTAATGGGGAGCGCTAAATCTAGTGAAAAAACATAAATTAGCAAACTGTAGGGTGATCTGCAACATATGCTTACGTAACTTAAAAGTTGTGCAGAACTGGTTCTGTTTGGCTCCATTAAAGCATGGATATGAGGAGGACAATAATAATATAAAATAATCCATACTAATGCTAATACAAACTTATTTACAGTGCACTTTACATACGCATCTCAAAGTCATACAAACAACAGCAAAACAATAGAAATGATAAATGATCAATCATGACATCTGAGAAAGCTGCTCTTTGATCCCCTCCAATCTGTTCCAGTCAGATTCACAGCAGATTAATTTCTAAACAGCTGGATTTATATCCACCACCCTGGTACTTTCAGACAAAAAAATCAAGATACTATGGTTGAAATTTTTCCTCTATTATCATTTTTACCCTGTTTTAATTGAGACCTTTTGCATTATTCATATTCTGTCGTAAGAGGAGGAGGATTCTGCCCTTTAGGATCATTTTTAAATCTTTTTCAACTGATTGTGTTGAAGGAGTTAGAATTGAAGGAGGTTTATAATCTAGTTCTGCCAAAGAGAGCCTGGTTAAGGCTAGAAACAACTTACTGTCTCTAGAAAGTATGCATCCTTCCTCTCTGGTGTATACATGTGTGCACACCCTCCCTTTGAGGTCGTTTGCCCCCTTTTGGCCTGCTCTATTTATTTAAGGCCTTTGAATTAATTTGCAAAGACAAAGTTTGATCTTTCTCTGCTTTTACTGAGTGGCGACCTTTCCCTATTTGATAAATAAAAGTTCTTATGATAACAGACTGAAGTTGTTAGAGTAATACCACTGGAATAACCTTAGTCTACTGACTCAAAAAATCTGTACAAAAAAAATGACTAAATGTGACCTTTGAGGACGAATAAGCGTATCTATAGTTCCTGTTCTGCATATCTGTTTTATTTAGCCTGACGCTCAGTTCTAAAAACATCAAGGATCTTTCTTTTCCGTAAAATCTCAAGACGAAAGTCCTGATACAGAGCACAGACTGCATGTTGTTTATAAAAACAGCATTGTGTCAGAGGAACTGAAATCGCAATGGCTTGCAAAGTGCTTACAATTTGAACCTTTTAACCTTTCATCTCATTTAAACAACTTTGTGTTTTTTTTGTGGCTCCTCTGTTACATAAAAACCTGATGTTTAGCGCTATTACGTAGTAACTCATGTAGAAAAAACAACAACAAATAGCTTAGAATAGATTCACTAGAAACTATACATACATTAATATATTCTTGCATTGATCTAGCAGTGAGGAGCCCTCTTTGAATCCATCCTATGGACTAACAGACTTAAGTTCTTTAATTCTGAGTCTGAAAGTCATGCGTCTCCCCTTACATCACTAACACAAGCAGCTGGGTCAAGGCAGATCATTTGGTGGTGCGTGTGTCACAAGATGCAGCTGCAATAGCAGAACAAAACATCCACCCTAACCTAGATGTGCTAACTGGAGAAACATGCAGAAAATTTGAAATGCATCCATCATCTGAGTTCTGGTGGGATACTCCTCCAGAGATCCATAGAGGTTTTCTGTATTTTCTGTTTATTCCTCCTGCTTGTTCTGTGGCTTTTATCTCATCATTACTAATGTTTTCATTTTGTATAAAGGTGTATGACACATTATTAAATATATATGGCTCAAAGCATAACAGCCTTTCTAAAAAATAAAAAGAACATAGGTGCAACCAAATTGACCACTGAGCTATTTTACAACTTTTCACAAAGTTTTTGTTGTGTTTTGTTTTCCTCATTATAAAACTATAAGAAAAACAAAAATGAAAACAAAGCTCAGTATTTGTAGGAAAGTTCTAATGAATTATGTTCAAAACTAAACCCAGGAAAAGCCAGAGCCAGACTCTTGGACCAAATGTCTGCCCTGCAGCTGTGCTTCTCAGCTGGTACTGAGCTAGAACCTTCGAATAGCCCTTTTCCTCGGACTCACATGCATAATTTCCCTCCTGCTTGGGAGTCATGCTGTAGATCAGGTAAAGGCACAGCCCCTCATTTAGGTTGCAGGGTTTGGATCCTTCAGGACCGCGCCAGATGTAATTGGCATGATGGGATGACACTGGGCATTGTAGGAAGTGTCTTGACAGAAAGGGAACTGTGATAAGGGACACATTGTTGACTTTAGGTCCTGCAGCACCTGAAAAGGAAATAAAAAAACATGATCAGTAATAATAAGACATGTGATCTATTATTTAACTTGGAGCATATCCTGCTGTTTTTTTAATAAATCCTGTTCAAGGGTGGAGAGGACAAACAGAGGAAATAACAATGTTGACCTAAGAGTGTCTCCACAGCTGCTCTGTTTCATTTCTACTCTTTCTATCCTGCATTTTTATGGAGTCAATTTTGTTCCATTATTGTTGCAAGAAAAAAACATAACCATTTTAAATACAGTAAAAAATGCAACCCAGAGATTATCTCTAAAACATTTCATAAAGTTCTATTTCTTAATTTCAAAAATGGTTTTGAAAGGAACTTTGCACAGGTATTTTTTCATTTGTCACATTTTATATACAGTTCATTGAAAAGTACAGTGCTTTTTCTTAAAAAATAAGGACATTTCAATGTGACCCCAAACTTTTGAACGGTAGTGTGTAATTATATATATATATATATATATATACACTATATTGCCAAAAGTATTTGCTCACCTGCCTTGACTCACATATGAGCTTAAGTGACATCCCGTTCCTAATCCATAGGGTTCAATATGACGTCGGTCCACCCTTTGCAGCTAGAACAGCTTCAACTCTTCTGGGAAGGCTGTCCACAAGGTTTAGGAGTGTGTTTATGGGAATTTTTGACCATTCTTCCAGAAGCGCATTTGTGAGGTCGCACACTGATGTTGGACGAGAAGGCCTGGCTCTCAGTCTCCGCTCTAATTCATCCCAAAGGTGTTCTATCGGGTTGAGGTCAGGACTCTGTGCAGGCCAGTCAAGTTCATCCACACCAGACTCTGTCATCCATGTCTTTATGGACCTTGCTTTGTGCACTGGTGCACAGTCATGTTGGAAGAGGAAGGGGCCAGCTCCAAACTGTTCCCACAAAGTTGGGAGCATGGAATTGTCCAAAATGTCTTGGTATGCTGAAGCATTCAGAGTTCCTTTCACTGGAACTAAGGGGCCAAGCCCAGCTCCTGAAAAACAACCCCACACCATAATCCCCCCTCCACCAAACTTTACACTTGGCACAATGCAGTCAGACAAGTACCGTTCTCCTGGCAACCGCCAAACCCAGACCCGTCCATCAGATTGCCAGATGGAGAAGCGCGATTCGTCACTCCAGAGAACGCGTCTCCACTGCTCTAGAGTCCAGTGGCGGCGTGCTTTACACCACCGCATCCGACGCTTTGCATTGCACTTGGTGATGTATGGCTTGGATGCAGCTGCTCGACCATGGAAACCCATTCCATGAAGCTCTCTGCGCACTGTTCTTGAGCTAATCTGAAGGCCACATGAAGTTTGGAGGTCTGTAGTGATTGACTCTGCAGAAAGTTGGCGACCTCTTCGCACTATGCGCGTCAGCATCCGCTGACCCCGCTCCGTCAGTTTACGTGGCCTACCACTTCGTGGCTGAGTTGCTGTCGTTCCCAAACACTTCCATTTTCTTATAATACAGCTGACAGTTGACTGTGGAATATTTAGGAGCGAGGAAATTTCACGACTGGATTTGTTGCACAGGTGGCATCCTATCACAGTTCCACGCTGGAATTCACTGAGCTCCTGAGAGCGACCCATTCTTTCACAAATGTTTGTAAAAACAGTCTGCATGCCTAGGTGCTTGAATTTATACACCTGTGGCCATGGAAGTGATTGGAACACCTGATTCCAATAATTTGGATGGGTGAGCAAATACTTTTGGCAATATAGTGTATATATATATATATATATATATATATATATATATATATATATATATAAAAACACACATACATACATACACAGATATATATTTTTTGTTAATTTATATTTTTCCTTTGTTACTTTATATTTTTTTCTTTTTATTTGTAAATTCTTTTATTGACTAAATATTTTCTATTTTTTTTTTTCAGATTTAGTTTTAAAATTTAATTGTTTTCAAATCGAGTTTTAATGATCACATTTTCTTCACTTCAAGCTGAAGACAAATGTTCACTCCTGACCAGTAAAAATATTATTGCAGACCAACAGAAATGTATTTTTTGCTTAAAACTCCAGAGGAGTTTTTTTACTTGGGGGGGGGGGGGGGGGGGGGGGGGGGGGAATAGAAATATGAACAAATGCTAAACAAATTGGAAAAAGGACTTCCGAAAAGTTACTCATAACATTTTTGTGCAGTTTCACCATTTTTACAAGGAAGTTAAAAATGAGACATGTACATATTTTTTTAACCCCCATTATTCAGATCCCATACGATTAAATGGAGTGCAAACAAAAGCATCCAGATGTCAGCTCATAATGAAAGAAAAGCTTATCAGTGATTCACGTATAAATCCAGCTATTCTCTGAAGGCCTTAGAGAAAATAAATGAACATGCAACATCATGAAGAAATACATGAAAAACATTGCCGGTAAAGTTGAGTAGATTAAGTTTGATCTAGAAAAAAAAAAAGATAATGGCAAACTACAGTGCAGCTGACAAGCTGGGCAAGAAAAGATTTAGTCGGAGCGAAACAGGCAATAGGCACCTGCATATATCTATAAAAAGATTATTTATTTCAGGAACAAATCTAAAAAAAGCAGCCAGATTGACAAAGGATCAAAACATGATCCTGTGTCAGAATGACTTTGACCTAAATCTAAGAAAGTATAAAAATACATTTCTACAAATTCTCTCCATTCTGTATACATTTAAGGTATTTTTAAGAAGAAAACACCCTTCTGTCACCTAACGTGCAAAATTAATAGAGGCATAAATCATAAAATACTTGCAGCTGTAACTGCAGTAAAGGTTGCTCTACAAAGTATTTAGTCGGTGTGGTAGAAATCAAACCCCATCTTTTCATGCTGGTAAAGGAAATTAAAACCCACGTATAATTTCCCCTCTAGAGATCATGCACCGGTGGTCGATGAAGTGCTGCAGTTTGTGCAGCCAAGCATTTGTTCCAAGCTGCACATCTCAGTGCCTCTGCTTGATGGATGCTGCAGCATCTGAGCTGACTTTATATTTTTCACAGCTTGGTTGGAAAAATGTGCTGGGTTGTTTCTTTTAATGATTAAATTTAGTCTTCAAATGAGACAAACCACAAACTTGAGTTTCTGAGAAAACTGTGGCAACGTTGATAATCGGAAATTAGACCAATCAAAGAGCAACAGACAACAGATAAGTGTTGTCTCACTGATAAGACCCCACCCACCACAGCAAAGACATTTCCTTCTATGGTTCATCTGCTTAGTCTCAGTTTTTACATCTTTTTTTTGGTTCTCTAATTTCATGGGTTCTGTGCAAGTCATTATCAAATAAACCTTATAAAGTTATGCTGGCATGTCTTTAGTTTCAAAACGTCTTCGTTATTTCCCCTTTTTTAGCTATTTTACAGATGAACCCCGTTCTATATTTCCCTGTTTTACTTTGTTACAGTCTTGGTTTTAATTGTCAGTGCCTCGTCAAGATTGTTATTTTTCTTTGGTTGTTTTTCTTATTTACTGCTTTACTTCCTGCAGTAGAGGAAAGCAACTTTAGTGCCGTGGAGCCTCGGTTCCATAAGTTTTACCTAATAAGGTACATAACCTCTTAACATCCACCTCATTTTGGGAAACTTCGCCTTTTTTTATACCCAAATGGAAATCAAATAACTTAGGAACTGTAAGCCTAAATTACATGTGTGATACATTATTTGAAAGCTAATACCTACTAGTTTCTGAATATATACATGAAAATCGGGTGAGTAAAACACCCAAGCTGCATCAGTTTAAACAAGTCTCAAAGTAGTTTTTTTATTCTCGAAAATAAAAGGTCTTTTTTGAACATCAGTATTAAAGACATGCTTGCCTGTTGTAGCTGCTTTGTCATGGTACCTTTTGACACGCTGCTATATCTGTGTTGACTGTGCTTTGGTGCTCGCTATGTCCATAAAATGTTCTGGCGGTTAAATTATGGAGAATCTAAGCTTTGATAACAATGTCTAACATGTCTATATTGGTAAACATTTTACCAGTGTCATTTTCATGCACTCTGAGTTATTTGTAAATACTTTAAAACCAGTGGATTTTGAGAGGTTAAAGAACTTCCTCAACCAGCCTCTAATGTCTGCAATCCCTGTAAATGAACAGCTCATGTAAATCAGCTGTGGTTAAGCAGATTGTATGCAGGACAGCAAACATCCAGTACTGGGGCCATCCTCCACCCTGGGCTATTGCTATAACTTCAGCCTCATAAATTCAAATATCTTTGAACTTTGCTTTATTTAATTTGTTCTGCACCATGCGTTTCTGCAAAACAGGAGTCAGAGCAGTCCTCACTACAGTGGATCACATCAACAAGGCTACTTAGCTTTGGTTTGGATGTTCAGTTTTTAGCTGCTTTCCACCTAAATTAGTAGGTTAACCCTGGTTTTTCAAAGACACGTTGACCTGCTAACAAACAGCATTAGGTTCCCTTCCCATTTGGCAATAAGCTGGTTCTGACCCCTGCTCGTGAGCTGCTTGGCCTTGTATGTGTGTATGTATATATATATATATATATATATATATATATATATAAAAAACTAACAGCTGAGGTCTCTTTTTTAACAGGATTATTGCACAGGGTATTAAATAGTGATTGCCTAATGATGTTATCTGTTAGCCTGGGTGCCATTCCAAACTTAGTCCCGCCCACAAGGTTTGAGGTCGGGAAGTTCGGTCTGGCATTGCTCCATAGTAGCGCGAGTATGATCGCCCACTCTCTGGCGATCCAATCAAATTGTCAGGGCGGGCTTTATACGATGATGGACAGATGATCAACAGTAACGTAATCAACCACGTCACCAAAGCGCGCTTGGGTGACAACAATGGCTGCCGCCGGAGAGTTGAGGTGAGTAGATTCTGCTATTAGGTCTGTTCTAGAAGATATCGACAGCAAATTAATTTTAAAAGAGGAACAGAGAAACGCCATCAAGGCTCATCTTCTTATTCTAGGCGTGCAACTGCACGCTTTGATTTTTGTTGATAACAACTATGCGTGGCTTAACATACGTCACGCACTCCGTTGCTCTTATTGGTTGTAGGTCTATCCAGTTGAGTGCAGAGGCATTTTTTTTCCTGGTTCATTCGAAACACGCCCCATAATCACAGCTCTATGGAGCAGCATCAGACTCAGATTCTGACTAGAATTGAGTCGGACTACGTCAGGCTAGGTGTCTGTGTTTCAGAATTCAGAAAAGTACATAATGGGAGAGCAAGTGTGCTTTATTGTTTTGCAATAATGTTTTGCACCTGTCCTAATCCCTTTCATCAGAGCTGCAGGTTGTCGAATGCAAGCTTTTTGTGCTTGTTAGATCAGAAGCAACTGGAGCGATGTTCTGATGTACGTTGTGATGTACTTTTTGGCCAATGGGAAAGGGACATGAACCTGATTTTCACTGCTATGCTTTGTTCAGAGAAAATCTGTCTGAGTTTCCTCAGAAACTCCTGGCACACACATGAAATTAGCTCGTCACTGTATCTCTCGGTTTCCCCTCTGTACCCCTCTCAGTTTTGTGTGACTTAACGAATGCCCAGTGCGAATCATCACATGCCTCAAGTGATTCTCCAACATGTTTCTGTTGTTTCGTTCTCCCCTGAAACTCACAGGATATCGTCATCCTGGTAAGTCAGATTTCTAAAAATAGCGAGTTTGTGTTTCAGTTGGTGAGTCAAATTGAACGTTTTGGTCTTTGTGTAGTGAAAACCTCAGGATTCTGATTCTCATTGTTCTGAATGTGCATAACAGTCCAGAAAGGGCAATGTGTTATTCTTGGCATCCTCTCTAGAGAACTTGACACCTCCGTCCACCGGGTTGGTTTGGTTGGCGAATGCCTTAATTTCTTGGGTGTGGATTTTGATCATATCTACATAATTAAACCAGTGAGTTGACTGTGTTCCCTTGGGTTGGTGTGAGAATGTTTTGAGTGTTCTGCTTCCCACTGCCTCCTTTTAGATGTTCGCCATATCTCAAGATTTTGTCAAAAGTAAATTTCTGCACATTTGGATGATCAAAGCATGCAAATAATTTGACATGACCAAAGAAGAACAAAAAACAAACAAAAAACGTGTTTCCCCTCACTGTGGACATTTCTCCTGAGTCTGGTGCTAAATAAATTGGCTGCAGCCTTTAGCTTATTTGTATTGTTGGACCTGGTGTCTCATCATTCTTAAAAAATACTCTATCATCCTTTGGGGTTCAGGTCAGGAGACCATGCTGTGAAATAGGTCATTCAATCAGATGTTGATACTGTGAGGAAACAACACAAACTCAAATGTTCATCATAGTAAAATCTTAATCCTTACTCTTCATTCCATGCTGGAATGCATAATTTAATCTAATCTAAAGTAAGGAACAAGAACCAGTGCATTATATAGAAAGTGTGCAGCCAAGGCAAGAACGATGTTTCTGTTTACAGAGAGGCTTTACTAAAGACACATGTCCTGGAGATGTCTGCTTATGTTGGCTGTTAGAGCATCAATCCAGCTCCAGGACACGCCTGATCTTTAATAAACAAGTGATAAGGTTTTCTCTACAATCTTGTTGGCTCCAGAAATCCCCGTAGCTTGCATACTTTGTTTCCCTACATTTTCTTTCATAACACTTTTCACTTTTACTGCATGATTGGCTAAAGCCCTCTGCAAATAACTTTATTTTTTTAAACTGTTTTTATTTACTCTCCTCGTTGAGAAGTCTGCTAGCAGTAATATAAATTTGCTAAGCCAAACATTTTTGTGGTCATTAAGTAGAATCGGACTGGCTGAGAATTGAGAAACAATGTGGTGATCTAAAGGAACCTGCAGCTGATGTGGTGACCAAAATTCTTTATTCTGGGTAAAATGAAAATAAAATAGACTCAGCAAGAGGCGGAAATGGATAGTAGAGAACTAGAAATGCAGAACAGGAAGTGAAAAAAGAATCTGATTAAGAACTGGGTTCTTATAAGCAAAACTATTGCATTCCAATTGGACATTTGAAATGTCTTTTATTTTATTTTTTGTTTCATTTTTAGATGGATTTTTTTTATTTTTTTTTTTTTTATTTCAAATCACAAGATGTGTTTTTTGGAACAGAATTCACTCCATAATTTCCATCCTCCTCTTCTTCATTTGAAACATTACATACATTGGAATGGCCTAATGGTTCCCAAAGTGGGGGCCTCACCCTCTTAGGGGATTAATGTTACTGTAGGAGGGGCATTGATTAATGACCAATTGTTGAGAGTTTCTTAAAAAATATATATTTTGATGGCAATGTTGAATCCAATTACAGATTATAGTAGACAGTTAATCTTAATTACACTTTAAAATAGGCCATTTTGGGATCTGTAGTTAATTTTATAAATGTCTTTTACTGCAGTTGAATCTGTTTAACTATAGTTGGAGGCGGGAATGAAAAAGTTCGTATAAAACACACGCTCCGTTTGAGGGGAGGAATGTATGGGTGCAGGAGTACTGCATACAATTAGAGGACTTTAGATAAGCTGAGAGCAAAGCCTGCAATATATAAATATAAATAGTCATTGTTTTTATATAAATATATAAATAGCCATTATGGTCATTAATTTTTTCCACAGAATACCTGTTTGCATAATTCCCATAATAAACAATAATTAAAGGAAAACAAGAACCACTGTTGTTATGTTTCTGATAAAGATTACTTGGAGAAAGATTGTTTTGAACATGAGGAAAAATTCTAGCTATATAAACAGTCAAATTCATCCAACAATCTCTGTATTTTTCAAAGAATCCCATTTTTTAAAAACCTTTTTAGTTTCACAGAAAAGATAAGATACTCAAACATCCTGTCCTGCAAACGACCACAATCTGATGACGCTGTGGCTAACTAAGTCTATGATCATAAACTCCCCAAGCTGAAAGCAAGGGTAAAAATATTCATTTCATGAGTAACTATGAGCTCAGTGATCCCATTTCCTCCAGAAATATCAGTGTTTATTTTTAGCTGCATATGTTGCAATTAAGTGATGTTTTTTTTTTACCAAATGTTTTTGACCCTTTGAAGGTTATTGAAGCTGTTGATTAACTTAAAACAAGGAAGGAGCTGCAGAGACCAGCCCAGCTAACCTAGTTTGTAGCATCAAAAGAACTTGAATGTGGTGAGCTGCTAGACAGGCGCTTTCTAACAGCTGCCCACATGCAAGAGACCATGAATGTGGTGAGCTGTTAGAAAGACGCCTTGCAGCATAGCCAGTAGTCGCTGCGCACGACAGATGTATTGACCTGCTTGACCATGCAGGACCCTAAGTTCTCGACGCAAGGAACCCGGGTTCGAATCTGGCCTGTGGTCCTTTGCTGCATGTCTCTCCCTCTCTCTCATACCCCCTTTCCTGTCAGCCTACTGTCACAGAAACAAGCCACTAGTGCTGATAAAAAAACAAAACAGGTCCAGCATGAAGATGCTCAGCAGGAATAAACAGGAAACACCTACAATGCTTCATACCTATAATGTCTGTCCCCTGGAGAACTGACTTCATTACTTACATGTACAAACTGATCTGCAGGGTTGAGAAGTTTTTTTTTTACTAAATAAAAGCCATTGTTTATAAAAAACAAAGGGGTTGCAATACTGTATACATCTGTGAAATGGATAACCGGGAGGTAGCCTTGCAGCTCCGCCTGTTATCACCTCCCAGCAGATAGGAAATAATCCAGTGTTGAAAAAAAAATACAAAATAAAACGGGATAAAAATAATAAAAATGATTCCAGGAGGGATTAGACTGGAACAGAGCTGGTAATGCAGTCTGAACATTGCTGTTCACTGAAGCGAAAGCTATGAGTAAACATCTTTAATACTGATAATAGTGATCAATGCTGTTCTTAGTATCTATAGTTCTAAAACAATCATAAAAAGGTTTTATTTTGTTTATTCATTTTATTGCCCTTGTGAGTGATTGGCTCCTGCCTTGATGCTGAGGATTTACTGCAAATTAAATGTACTGTAAATTGGTTTATTTTATTAATATAAATTGGTCTTCAGAAGAGGTGGGCGGATCGATACTATTGATACCACCTGGTATTGATCTTAAACAATATTCGTTTAACAAGATTGATACTTTTCATTCCCTCCCACAGGCACTAACTGCAGCAGATTGACCAGTCTTTAAAGATGTTATCTAAGTGGGCTAACAATAACTAATCCTTTATTTATCTCGTGACGAGGACATTTATAGAATTAAAGCGACAGCCAAGTGCACACAATACAAACAAGATTATATAAAGATTGAAAGATATGAGAGGTGGATTAGGAAAAAACAACACAATGAGCATAACATTAATATTATTATTTATATTCAATTGTAACAATAAAATAAAAATCCCCAAAACACCAAAAGGTCAACAGTTCCATGATCCATAAACTTTAAATGTAAAGAGTATTGGTATCGTATCGATATCTGCGATACTGACCCTGTATTTATTTGGTATTGTCGCCCACCTATAGTCTTTAGCAATTGCAAGCTTTTGCTCTGCATTGTGGTTTGCAGAATGATTTATTTAGAAGACACCATCTGGCTTTCTAATAAATCTATGGTTCTGCCAGCAGATGTCGCTATGTTTGTTTATTCCTGCTCATCGTGCCCAGTGCTGGAACTCTATTTAGGCTCAAAATGGACACTTGATGGATATAACCCTAATACATCATAATCAACAAGATTTAGTATTTTTGGTGTAGGCATATAACACGACTATGCCACTTTAATTAAAAGACAACAACATTTCTTACATTTTTACACTTGTCAATCTTTTTAATGTTAAATAGCAAAGATCAGTACTGTCCTTAATGTGTCAGCAGCTTTACCTGATTGTTGATAAGCTTGGCGTGTTGGGCAATTCTCGTGGCTCGGGATGACCATATGATGTGGTGTCACACTGCAAAACAAGAAGTATATCAGTCAAACGAGTTACAGGAACTACTTAGCATATTTACTACAGAAAAGTATATTCAATATATATCTTGGGGCTACTTCTTTACACACAGACTATTGCAGTGTTGTTAGTCACCATCTGTCCCATACTGTCATATTTTAATCATCTTTAGTCACAGGGTAAAAAAGCATAACACCAACTCAAATTTATAAACAAAACTAGGATAAATCTGTATACTAAGCACCCCCAGAGCTTGCAACTTGCTGCACCAAATATAGTGAGTGCAGAGTGCGTGTAATTCTAGTAAGGTTTTAGGTGGTCTGCTTGCAGAGAAGTGAAAGTCAGAAGTGACTACATTTCCCCTTCACTGCACCACTGGATCACAGCTTTAGTTTAGTTATCGCTGTCACACATCTAGTTGTTTAGAGCAAAGGGGACCAGATGTCTGATTCTACATCAAATGTCACATATTAAAATTACTGAGTGTAATAATTTTTAACAATCTATTTATTCTTTGCATGTGAGTCACAGAGAGTCAAATTTTTTTGGAAAACTCCAAGCTTGATGAAAAATGCCCACACTTTTATGACAGGAGGGAATTTTGCAATAGAAGAAGTTTTGTAAAGTCTAAGCTTATTTTCTCTATAATCACAGTCAAAGACGCCTATAAAGTCAATGTTTCTATCCAGTTTGGTGGGCTTTATATTAAACTACTCCTTTTTACCAAGAGCCATTGAAAATATGGTGGCATCTAATTCAACTGGCAGTTGTGAGCATGTGAATCTTTTTTTAAATCACCCTCTTCACGTAGGAGGTGTGATTGACCATGAGACGTTTAGGGTAGGTGAAAAGTATGATAAAGGTGATTTTTCAGGAAGCGGGTTTTCCCCACAGACAAAGGTGCTGCGACGTAAAAATAATGCAGTATTGATACAAGAAGTGAACAACTTTCCAAGTTATGTGTTTTACTACACTGGAAAAAAACGGTCAACCATAGGTGAGTAGTTCTCAGTTCTTCCACTGACAATTGAGAAACCACCTGCTTCCTACATTGAAAGAAAATATAAGGAAATATGCGATAAGTCAGAGTTAGGAAATGCTATGACTCACTGCAAAGAGTGTAAAAGCACAAGAACCAGCTGTGAAAATTTACACCAGACATGAGCGTAGGTTTGCATAGGGACCATAGGGACATGTCCCTACCAAAATTTTGGACGGACCTATTTGTCCCTAACAATAATTGGATGTGAACAACATGTTTATAATTTACTATACAGCAGCCGCTTCTTTTCCTCTCGCAGCTTCTCTGCCTGGTAGCTGCAGCTGCCTGCTCTTTCCTGTCCCTTTCACATAGCAGCGCATCAACTGTGCTGCGCGGTTTAACTCTGATTATTCTGCCTTAAGTTCCGCCTTCTCTCTTTCTGATTGCGTGTTTTCTAGTCTGTATGTGCGCGCACGGGTGCTTGGAGCGCGAAAAAAAAAGACGCTGAAATAAATTAATATTGGGCTACGAAACTAGTCCAAATTTTAAAAAAATATTATCTACGCTAAAACAGGCGAAAGCTTCTGATTGGAGTTCTGTAAAGAAGCAGGAGAGAGTTTTTTAATTTATGGAATTTTCAAGATGTTGGAGATCGGCCTGTCTTCAGGTGTGGTCCTGTTTCTCTGGCCGTGGCTGGGTGGATGTGCTCTCTTCATCCTCTGGCACGGGAGCTGGCTCGGAGCTCGTCTGCCTGGCTGTGTGTTTCCTGGACGGTGCAGCCTTTTACAGCTGCTTTTTGTATCTCTGCTTGTGTCTGCTTGAACCCCAGTCGGCCTCGGCAGATGGCCGCTCACACTGAGCCTGGTTCTGCTGGAGGTTTCTTCCTGTTAAAAGGGAGTTTTTCCTCTCCACTGTCGCTACAAGCATGCTTAGTGTGAGGGATTGTATTTGACTCAATGAGTCAATGCAATCAGCTGGTTTTCCTTAGATAGAAAACTTTGTATCAATTTGACTGGATGATCTGGTTGAACTGTAAAGTGCCTTGAGATGACATGTGTTGTGAATTTGGCGCTATATAAATAAACTGAATTGAATTGAATTGAACTTGAGAAATGCAAGTTAACAACGTTAGGATTTCTTTTATTTTATCTTTTAATCAGATAGCCAAAGGCTCCTTAAAGAAGATCTTTTATGAAATGAAACCAGGTGAAACGTTTAAACGTTTCCTTTGAAGGAGTTCTGGATGGAGAATATTGACAGACAAAAACTATTTTTTTTTTTTTTACTTCTTAAATGCAAAATGTTTACATATTTTTTTACAATCTTGGTATAATTCCTGCTCTAAGTGGGTCGCTCTGTCAGCTAAAGGCACATTTTAGTGGCCCTATACTCCAGTTAATGATTAATCAATTACATAGGTCACGATTATTTAAATAATTTGTTAATATGATTGTTTCAGCCATAGATAAAATACATGAAATTAGCTACACAGAGTAACTACAGCCCAGATGTACAACTTCTAATATTAATACTTTAAATGCTCAGTGTCAGTTCCTCTTCTAGTTCCAGTGCACATGTAAATACAATACATTTATTTTCCGTCCCTTGAATGTATTATTTTGCATGATCCAGAGAGAGCATATTAGATAAAAAAAAATAAGAGTGGGTTTTACCTCTGCACAATTCTATATCTTCAGAAGAAAACACAGGATAAATCCACATATTATAGACTATATTTGGTTAAACAGACACTGTCTTAGTCGCAGGTAAATTTAAATGCAATCCTTTTCAAAGTGGAAAAAGTCTTAATTCCACATTCATCAGAGTTATGCTTTAAATATTGATAAACAGCATCTAGTGCTTATAAGATTTGTATTAATGTAGCAAGAAATGCTGCTGTTCTCTTTAAACAAAATGAGCCCTGAAGCTCACATTAAGCATAAAAAAAGAGCATGCATATTTTTGCAAAGGACCAGTGAAACTGAAGAATAGTGTCCCTACCAAAGTTGAAATCAAACCTACGCCCTTGACACCAGAGGTGTATCAACTATCCCCTAGCCCTAACTTTACTTGTAATATGAGCAAAACACTAACAAAAATTAAACAATGTGATTGCTTCTAACAAGACGGAAAGAGGCAAAATAATAAAAACAAATGTAAAAAACTTTAAAGGCAGATGTGTACAGTTAGTTCTCAAGGATACCAACATTTGCCTGCTATGCTATCGCTGCTACCATCCATTCCACCAATCAGGGACTCATCTGCAGTGTTGGTGCTTCTATAACTTTTTATCTTTTGTGTAATTGCCTGGGACATGTTGCTAACGCTACATCCACATGAACACACATATACATAGGTAAAAGTCTGCATTCCCTCGCAAGACAGAAAAGGGGTTTAAAAGGGGATTCAAAGCTCTATTTATTTTCCTCCTAACGATTAAACATGGATTTAAGGACACTTTCAGAGGGATTGCACGTGTAAAACACCTGGTCATGAACCCTTTAAGATGCTAACAACCAGATGATTCTTTGTGATGCTCTTGATAGATTTGTATAATGATATAATAATATTTGTAATGCTCTTAGCTATGAGTCGCAGTTGTCGGGTGGCGACAGCCGCAAATCCCAGAATGCTTTGCTTGGAGAGCTCTCCATGCAAAGTATTCGGGGATATATATGCCTCTTTTTAGGCTTTTGTTTCCTTTTCATAAGCTTAATAGACACTTTTTCTCTTATGACCCTTGGCCCTTTTCAAAGAACCGCGATGACAAAGGTGAGCTCACCATAGATACCTGAAAGTGCACATGCGCAAAATAACAGCTAACTGGATGAACACAGGACAGCCTTACGTAAAAATATCACCAGAATGATTGACAATTAGGAAGACCACTTATTTTGATTATCCACCTGGAAAAAGAAAATCCTCCACTATACCTTTAAGCTAACAGAAATAGTTGAAGTATTTTAATTGGTTTCACTGTTTCCTTGTGTGTGCACAGAATTTTAAATGAGTCTTTATCTTGGTTTATTTTCACTCTTAAAGACAGAGAGGCTTAAGGAACAGTAAACATCTAGTTGTGTAAATAAAGTTAATGAGGTCCAGAGGTCTTACCTGCTGCACTGCTCGTTCCTCCAAATACAGTATGGATCACTGGACAGCCCACAATCCTGGCAGGTTTTTCCATACATATGACAGTTTGCCATATTAATTTGGATCAGCTCATTTTTTGATTTCACATACAGAGTTTTCTGTAACAAAGTTTCACACAGTGTCTTATTATACAAAGGATCATTTAAAGGATTTTTTTCTGTCAGTAATTTGTTTAAATTGTTATAACAGATAAATAATACTCCTCCATAAACCATCCTCATTTGAGTGTTAATTTACTACTCACAGAGGAGGGACTGAAGATGAAACTGAAGATGTGGTCTGGGGGTTTTGAAGGTTGATACTCAGCGATGATGAGAGAATGGTTTTCCTTCTGCACCACCTTATGAATAAAACCTTTACCTGTTCAAAGGGCACAAGACAGACGAAAGACGATGACACATACGTGCCTTCACATCTACTAGTTTTCATTCCCTTAGGGTCTTAATTTGAAACTTTGTCTTCATAGTTCTGCAACACTTCACTATCAGTAAAATGAGACACAATTGTGGATACGCCCAAGTTTCATCATCATTTATTTTGCAATTTGAGAAATAACCTTAAGCAATCAAGGTGCTGTACGTGTATTGAGAAACAGCTTAGGCAAGCCTACATTTTATCATCCATCCATCCATCCATCCATCCATCCATCCATCCATCCATCCATCCATCCATACTTTTATTAAATAAACAGGTATTCTGCTAGGTAGTAAAATGTAATAAATGAATGGAACTCCAATTAAGGCCAGTAAAAGGTAGGTTAAGGAATTGCACATGGGCTCCAGAGGTTCCGAGTTCGAGTTCCACTCCCACAGACTGGGTGAGAAGTGGGTCGTTTCCATCATCATACATTTGTGCGTACTGTGAATCTAACGCTCCACCCAAAACAGGCCGGTGTAAGGTTTTGTTCCGATAGTAAAAATCGTGCAGAGGTATTAAAATGGGTAGTAAATGTTGGTAAACCCAACACCAGAAATTATCTTTTTACACCTTAAAACAGATCAGTGATTTTCACTCGACTAATTCTTTGAAAAATTTCACAAAGCTCTTAGCATCTGTTCTCACAAGATAAAGTGAATCATTACCTTTAAAACCCGTGTTATCTTTGGGAGTTGTGTCATACAATAGACATAGCCAGTAAAGTTAGTATTACTAATGGGATGATTCAGGAACCATAAATGTTCATCTCTACCCTCCTTCCATGTAGCTGATTAGTAGTTGACTTGATAATGTCTTCAACTTCAAGCTTTTTATAAAATGACTATTAGGCCCATCATCATAAATAAAGGGCCATATTCAGGGGAATATTTGACAACAACACTTCTCTAAACAGTTTCTAACAGCAGAAGTTACACCGTAGTTTAGCTGGTCTTGCAAGCATGCAATGTCTGTGGCTTTTATGTGCACATTATGTTCTCTTTGACCTGTTAGTAACTCTTTAGCAATGTATAGAGATGAACAAACCCTACATTTCCCTCCTGTTGTGCATGTAAAAGCTTCAGTCCTTCACTTCTTCACATGGATTTTCAGCAAGAACATCATTATGCATTAATGGGAGGGTGTTCTTACAGCAATAAACACATAGCATGGATAAAATATTTTGATAAATGCACTCTGGAGTGGGCAAAAACCTTCAAAAGGGCGAAAATAGTACTCTGTGGTCTGGCATCCATTGCCATTGCCTTTTTAAGATTATGGATGGTCTTCATGGGGTCTGTTATATAAGCTTGATCCTCATCCGGTATGAAAGTGCAGCAGGAGTCCCCTATCATAGCACAAACTCCTCCTTTCACAGTTGTCAGTAGGTCTTATACTACTCTGTTTTGAAAGGCCATGGCACATTAGTACATTAGTACGTGCCACGGCACGCACATTAGTAATCATTCTATTCTACCCCTCATCTACTGCTAGGGAGGCATTAACAAAAGCCTGGAATCTGTAGTCAACAGTTTCCAGTCTTAGGGCATTTTTGGCCTGTCCCAGCCAGGGGAAGAGAATTCTACCAATAAGCTTCCACAGAACATTTTATAAACAGTTCAACATAAATAAAATGGCTATTTAAAGCTCACTTTTGTGCACTTGTGTGTCACTGATCTAATGATAAATCTACGCTAAAGGGAGAAAACATTTTTTAGCTGACAGTTTCTAATTGACAATGACCAGCTTTTTTTTTTTTTTCCAACAGTAGGCTCATTCTAATATAAAAGCAGACGGCGAATCAAAGATCCAGAAAGAAAAGACCTTAACTTAAAACAAACGGATCTATATGTTAAGTAAAACAAAGCCCCTAGATCCCAGCTAATAGAATGTGTCTCTCCTGATCTTATGTACTGTAAAAAAAAAACAACAAAAAAACGTCCAGCTTTTTATAAAAACGACCATTAGGCCAATCATCAGGCCAAAAAGCTTGGTGAGAAAAAATCTCAAATGTTTATTAAAATATTCAGTAATAAAGAAAAGTGAGATGACTATGACCTCAATAATTGTGACTGTTTCTCGACATGTGAAGCAGCTTGGAAAAATACGGAGTGGTTTGGATTTTCTTTTCCCCTCAGTTTTAGCAAAAGAAATTAATCTCTGTGAGAGTCAGTCAAATAAACTTTTTCAGTTCTTCTGAAAAGGGTAATTGAGGTCGAAGTTAGAATCCCACGTACAGAATGACATGTAAGCAGAAGTAAAACATTAACTGGTATCATAAGATAAATCATCTATTTCAGCTTTCAGAAAATAACCTGAAACCTTTAATGGGGAATTAGGCTAGTACAACTTTCAAGATGCAACAAAAAAAAAATGTAATATAATGTAATTTAATCACGTCTATGAAATGAAAGTGACTTTCCAGAAGTCATTATTTATCTTCAATGCCTATTCCGACTCTGCAGTGTTCTATAATTGCATTTTTATACTTTAAATAAAACAGACACAAAAATCCCAGCTATTAACTTTTAGCATTAGCACAGTTGCATTCAAAGGAGACAAAATAAAAATCCATTTTTTTTTTTTGGTGACTTCATGTCTTATATTCTAAAGATTCTACTCTTCAGGGGATTAGCTTTTAGCCTATAGATACTTTGTTAACTTTGATAATTGGGTGGAGTGGGGGGTTAGTGGTTAGGGCCTAGAGCTTGGAATCATTAGGTTCTGAGTTCGAGTCCCACTCCCACAGATGCCACTCTGTGTCCCAGAGCGAAAAGACCCTTAGACCCAGACTGCTCTCCAGGCGCCGCACAACAGCAGCCCACTGCTCCAAAGCTGATGGGTTATATGCAGAGGTAAATTTCTCCAATGGGAGATGAATAAAGTTCATTTATTATTAATGTTATTAGCCACAGCCAGGAAGAAAACAGTACTGTCTCAAGAGGCAGGATGTCCTGAAATGTAGCCAATCACAGACAGGTCCACACATTAGTAGGAGTGAATCTACAGGAGCACAGAAAGCAAAAAGGCGCAGAGAAGGAGCATGGCCTCATGGTATTTAATCTGCTTAAAATGTTAAAAATTCATGTGGAAAGTAGTTTGCATCCGTGTTTCTTATATAAAATTGTTCCTACTGTATAAATCTGGACTTTGGGCAGAGTTCTGACTTCAAACTTCTCTCTCTTCTTCAAAATCAGAGTAGGAGGCCGTTCTGACTTGCAGGAATCATTTAAGCTCATTGGCCATCTGAAACCATTAGCCTTATTATATATCATCAATAATGTATACCATTTACAAACACTCAAGTCTATCCAATAATCAGTGGTCTTTGATGGGATTAATCTGAACTGAAACTTAAAAACTAATAAATTTTTATTTGAGTTTTCTTTAGGGTTGTTAAAAGCGTTTTTCTCTTTTCAGAAAACAGTTTATTAAACTTCGACTCACTTAGAGAAAGAAACATGACAGATTGTTGAGTCTCCAGGGAAAAATCCACATAGATCCGGGTGTAGTTGTGGTGCTTAACGAGAACTGGACCCATCTTGTTCAGCGGCTGCACCCAGTCCTTCATCTCCGACACCTTTTCAATCCTCATCAGGACATCTGAACTTATCTTGGTGCTGTCCGGGACACACTGAGGAAACAAAGTTCACACTTTTTAAAAATCAAACAAACCGGCTGTTCCTTCTTGTTCTCAAAGATACGATAATTTTTCAGACTGATTATATTTTCAAACAAGTCGCCATCAAAAAAAATAAATAGATGTTTTTGTCACTTTTGAAATAACATATAACAAACTATTTCAAGTAATAAGAAATTTGAAAATGACGCCATGGAAACTAGGAATAAAAGTAGTCCAAGTGTGCCTGTTTGCACTGACTGGCGACTTAAGACTGTGAAGCAAAACTAGCAGACAGACGTCTGTAAGAATGAGACACTTGGCCTAAAGTAACTTCACTTCTAGAAAGTGACGGAAGCTTCCTAAGGTTGTAAGAGGTTATTTTATTAGAATTGTAAATATATTAAATACTGACAAAAAATGAGAAATAATATTAAGTTATAATAAAAGGATCCAAGAATTTTATTATTTAGACAAATTACTTAAACTTCATCAGGTTTCACAATCTTAAAAATTGCTGAAATTCAAAATTATTAAATAAATTCAAAAAATATTATTATATTGAGTCAAAGAGCCACTGGTGGCTCTGGAGCAGCAGGCTGCAGAGCCCTGATGCAGCAGATGAAAACTTTTCTCTATAAGGCTGAACTAGAAGTGTAACCCCCACTGGAGGTATAAAAACAATGTTGATGATAGCCTGTTGGAATGATGGGATTGTGCTCAATCCTGTGATACTAAACGTGAATACAGCAGGCAGTGTGCTACATCACTAAATGAATTAAGTTTCCCACGAGAAAGATGGTTTGCTGAATCCAGCAAAGTAAAAGATGTGAATACAATGCACTAGTGTTTTTCAATAAATATATAAACTGTCTCTGCATAGCTCAGTCCCGCACTGTCGTGCTCAGTCCCGCACTGTCGTGCTCAGTACCGTGTAACATTGCTTACAGCTCACATTCATTGTGGCCAAGTTTCCAGAACTCATTATCAGTGGTGAGTGTAAACAAAATAAATGTCACTGCAGAGTAACTCACTAAAAGTTATTCTCTATACTTTTCTGATAGTATATTTAATATGATGATTTATACAGTTAATATGGAAACAAATATTTGAATGAGTTTGAGTTTTGTATTAAATTTACAGTCTTTGCAGGAAATTGTTTAAACCTAAGAATCTAATTAATCTATTAGAGGCCTTAGAGATGAAGAAAAACCCTTTTTTTCTACCTCTTGTGACAGTAACTCAGAAGCTGTGGCCTTTTTTGACCGTTAGTCACCAGCCTAGTAGTGGAAGGAGGCTCTCTTGTTCAATGCTATTCCTTTTTGTCAGTCCTTAAAAAAAAACTAAAACTCTGTTTTAGATGTGAGAAGTTTTGTTTTGTGATTATTTGGACACCATCAGCACCAGTCAAGGTGAAAGGAGAGAAAAAGGATGGAAACTCCATTACCCAATAAAAGAAACAACCAGTTGGCTCACAAACATTAAACATTCTGAAGAAGCGCAGTACACTGGGCGTTTCCACTCTTTATCAATACTCTGTGACCTTGATCGCCAAAAAAATTGCGGAAGAGCCCAATCATCTTTCTGCTAAGTCAGAACCAGAAACGTGTGATGTGTTAAGATCAGGAGATGAAGTAAACAAAGAGCTGTAGCCCATGTAAGATGTTCTCGTTCATTTCCACATTATTCTAGCAGATTTAATTTTAACTGTTTACTATTACAGTAGTATTCTAGACTACATCACTTTTAATGGTCATCTTTTTGAACAATGCTCATCTGCTGCGCTTATAAACAGGCAGTTTTCCAAATAAGGGCATCAGCATCTGTCTCCTCACACACTTTTCTTTTTTCTAAAAAAGTACAATTAAGCACTTGAAAAATGTTACTTTGTACAAAATTAAGTTTAACAAAATAAATTTTTTCATGTTATTTCAAATTCCTGAGATGCACCTGCACAATAGATGTCTTAAAACAGGTAACTTTTTCTTGAATACCTGTTTTCTCCGTTTGTCCACTGCATCATCCTCTTTTGAACCGTTAAAAGGGGACGTGATGAAAATGTTGTTAATGTCTTCTATGGTGTAGATGCACACAGCACTCATGCCCCTGCAAAAAAATATTAGACAGTTAGGGGGGCACACAGCTGTGAAAAAAGACAAAGGTTACAAAAGACTGCAGTGGTTGAGATATCAACTTTGCACAAATGTCACAAGTTTTAGCAAACAGGATGTTGACAGCTTTATAAAACAGGAAGCAGGTGAGCTGATGTCCTCTTTCTTCAGTGCAGAGGTAACTTTGCCATTTTAAATTCAGTTAAAAAAACAATTAAAATGTTGTGTTTTGTTTGGCTGAGCATGATATATGCCATTTCATTATAAGGCAGATATGGCAAGTCATTATGGTTATACTGTTGGTTTTTGTCACGGTACCTTGAAAAATAAAACTTAAGTTTTAAAAAGCCACTCATGTCTAAGCATTCATTTAAATAGACTTCACTTAAAATCTTACTGTACATAATAGATCAATGGATCAATAAAAGCATAAGACTTACAATTTATATCCCACTGCCTTTTAATGCAGACTGAGGTCTTACCATTCATTTCTGAAAAGCCCATAAACTCTGGTATCCTGCCACCGTGGCGCGTCCACAATAGCTACATCTACCAGCTCAGAGAAATGCTGTTTGCTGTCTGGGTTTCCACAATACAGCCTTGCATTCATCAGTGACGTCCACTTAAACTGGAGGTTGTTCTTTGGACCCCCTTCATCCGCCTGGAATAAAACACCCGATGCTTAATCAATCCAGATTAGGATTATTGTGAGCTGTGCACTGAACAGAAGCATCATCTCATTCTGAAGATCTTACCGTGCAAACTTGGCTCACAAAGGGGAGCCACATGTCTTTGCTCAGTCCTTGGTCTTTGTTCTTCTCTTTATAAAAAGCATAAACTTTGTTCTGCAATGTTTCATTCTCTCTCCTGCTGACCACCAGTCCCACGTAGTACTGCTCTGCAGACAGAAACACAAAGGATGTAGACTTTGTTTAAGATGGACAATTTCTCATTCTATAATTGCTATTTTTGCTACACGTTTTATAAGAACTGTACCTGATCTAGAGGTACAAAATACTTTTGTAATAATTAGGGCTGGACAATCAATTGCCTATGTGAGGGGAAGGGAGATTTGCAGCTAGCACACAGGTCCTGGAGAAACATATTTTGCATTGCAGCACACCTGAAGAAATCTGCCACTAATATATTGCTTATTTGCTATTATCATTAAGTATTTTCTGGATAACACCTCTTGGGAATCAACTAGACAGCTTAAACACATTGGAATGTCTCTTTGGAGTTTAAAGGGGATCCACATTGAGTTATTGTTTTAAGCCAACAGACTGGGTGGTAAAAGTGTTAAACGTTTCTAAAGGGGTTGTAGGTGAGTCAAATTGAACACAGCAATGTCTTGGAAGGGTCATAAAATATCAGGTTAATTTTCCAATGAGGCTGACCTGGTAAATGAGAGCTAGTTCTAAATCATCTAACCGGGATGAAAAGGGTTAAACGACATTAAACTGTAAACTGCTATATGAGATTTTTAATGGTAGGAATAGGTTGTTGTTTTTTAACCTAAGCCTACTTTAACCTTCTTGAAGTTGTTTTGTTATTGAAATGTGCTATATAAAAAATGCATTAATGTTTTTGATACAAAGTTTTATCTGGAGGCCAGGCTGGGGCCAGGCTGGGGCCAGGCTGGGGCCAGTGTTTTTCATGGGGGAACCAACTGAAGCTAAAAGTGCAGCAACATATTTAGATAATTGTTAGAAAAAAAAAAATAAAAATTTGCCCCAAAGAGGCTTTCAGTTGCACAATGGGTATATAGCACTGTTTTAGGCCAACGCCTCTAATTTTTACAGAATTGCTGCAATTATGTTGAGATTAGATCAGATTACAAGTCAGATTAGTCTTTCTGGTAATTATAATACTTAGTAATTACTTCTAAAGGCCGTTGGAAGCATCATGGCTAAAGCATCATAGTTACCTACTTTCTGCTGATTATAAAATGTCCATAATAACACACAAAAATATGTTAATTTTAAGGGCTGCTATTGTGTAAATAAATACCTTTATCAGGGCCGGTTGGTCTCACTCTTTTACTCCCAAACTTGTGGATGCCAGCTTGATCTTGAGCTCCAGAGAATGTAAGAAATAGATGTGGACCTTTATCGGTTTCTGAGAAAAAAAACCAAAAAAACAATACGTACATAATAGGTTTGATTTAAATCTTAAATACTAACTGAGAAATATTATATATATAATATATAGAACAGTAGCACAGCACAAGTGAACTCCATTAGAACCAAGCCGAGAAAAACGGAACAGATGTTGAACACTTAGAGCTACTCTTAGAATCAGGAGAAGAAATGTTCCTATGATCTTTTAAATCTACCAGCATGGGGTCCACACCATGACAAAAGCAGGAACAGACCAAAAATCAAATAAAAATGATTAGAAAACTCACCAACAAAAGCAGAATGTTCATCTGCCTTTAAATCATTTCCATTTAAATTTATCCGAGTATCAGAGATGCATGTGAGTGGATTGTTTGACAGATCCTGTGAAAAAAAAAAAAAACAAGAAAAAAAAACAAAACAAATCAACTCTGTAAAATATTGTGGTTTATATCCCTTAGGCCTACAGTCGCTGAACAAAACAGAGGAACTGCACTTATTTCAGTTCGGTTTTGGAGAACAGAGCATTCCTGCAAATGATTTGCTTTTTTTCACCTGGATGTGAAACAATAGCAGTTCTTGTTAAAACATCTGTGAATTCCTACCATTTCACAGCAACTCCTTCCATTCCCACACACAATCAGTGGCTTCCCTTCTTCCCTCTGATGGACCAAAATGATGTGGGAGTTCTAAAAATCAAAGAATTTAATAAGAACAGTGGAAAGGACAACAGATGGTATTGATGTTACTGTGATTCTCACATCGCCAGTCAATCCTTTCAAATCCACCTCCTTTTTCACCTGCAGAGAAACACAGAGGACTTTTACTTAGATTATAATGATAGTAAAATTCTGGAGCTGTTTAATGTTCTCAGTTTCATTTAGATTAAATTGAGCCTAACCAATGTCACAGTCTTGCCCATTTTGTATAAATCCACAGAAGTCTTTCCAAAAGACACAACAGTATCCAGCTGTCTTTCCAGGAGCATCACACCCGGCAAATGTTGTTCAGGTAACGAAAGGTTTTTAACCTCAGACTCTGCAATTAAAGACAGATAGGGGGTAAAATTAGCCGTATGCATATCTGCAGCCATTCCTTTTATTCTATTTTAACAAATACAAAAAAAAAAAAAGGCTTTTTATGTGGAATTAATATGAGCATTTACTAACATTTTAAGTTTTGTTTAATTTGTTTATGTCACATAATCCCTCAAATCTGCTGACTCTTTCAAATAGTGATCATGAGCTTCCATTTGAACTTAAAAAAAAACATTTATACATGTATTTATCTTATCGGGTCAATTTGGGACACGAGCTTTTACCACAGAACATGTGACCTTCCCACAATGTTTTTTAATAATGTGACACATCTGTTACAGGACATTGTGTTGAATAAACATCAATAAAAACAGTATCTGGTTTTTTTTCCCACCAGTTATGTTTGACCAAAAAAAAAATTTTCCTGTGTACATTCTTAGTCATTCTGGTAATGGAAAGCCCAAAACGGGCTTAAAGCAGAGTCTACCAGGTTCTGTTCATTTTTCTGAGCATGTTTGTGCAGCTATCCAGGAGACTTGAATTGTTTACCCCTTCCAGCGCAGCAAGTACTGCATTGATGGCTATAAATGAGAAACCAAACAGCTATACAAACATGGCACAGCACAGGAGAGCCAGCAGTGATTAAATTGTACACTTGGACACACTTTTGATGACCAAACTGTTACGATTTTGAAGGAAGCCTTTTTTGTTAAAATGGAAAAACCATCAACAAACAGAAGTGGGAAGATTGCGGTTTTAGCTTACAAGAATCTACCATTTGCTCCTGGAACGAATTCTAATGACAGAGGAAAACACATAACCTGCCATAAACCAGATTTATACTGTGTAAAATACAAATTGAACTACGTGTATCAATCTGGGGAGCCTCCTGTACAAAATGTTTACAAAAAGAGGGACATTCAGTATATTTCTTCCAGCTGATTGGGTATCTGCCTCCTATGTTGAGTTTTTAGCCAATCACAGCAGCAGTAGCAGCTGAGACATATCGCATTTTTGTTTCACTGAGTTAACTGATAAATCAAACTCTTACCGTCCAGTCGTGAGGAACACACAACCAGCTTCACATCCACAAAAACAAAAACATAAAAAAAAAAAAAAAAGAAACAGACGGTATTCAGCTAAAAATGGTGCTGTCCTGATTGTTTTGCTTCATTTTGGTTGATGTCGTTGACGTCATACATATCACTGCATTTCATTGGTCCAAACAATTCCTGTCATGAGGTGAATGAATCTGTTGGCTTCTGGCAAGATGCATTTGTCAACTTACAAATCTCACAACAATTCCTCTGGCTTGCAAGGTAACACTCATCATGATTCAAATGGCCAAACACTAAACCCATACACAACAAAAGGCTTAAAGAACCAAGGTCTATGATTTGCATTTGGCCTAGAATGTACTAAGGAGGATTGACCTCCATACCTCCATGAGATTTCTCTGATTTGAGAATTGACAAAGACTCCTGGAAGGGTGTTGAAATGTTAATCTTCAATTTAAACCCTTGTTTTTTTGGTTTAAAGTCAGAACATTCTGTATTACAGAGAAACAACTGATTCATTATCTTAAGTCCAGTCAGTGCTACTAAATGTGTGCATTTTTATCCTGCCCCCTTAAATACAATAACCTTAACTAAAATCCAATGCAACCAATTGACTTGTCAAGCTACCCACTCACAGAGTGATAATTACTGTAAGAGGAGTGTGAAGCAGTCAGAATGAGAATCAGTTCCTCCAAGTCGAGGTCATGATTCTCAAATGGAAAAAGCTGCTTAGTCTCTTCTCCAGCCTGAAGCTTCCTGCCTAAAGTGGTGGAGTTCATATATCTTGGTCTCCTATTCACAGTTGAGGGGAAAGTGGGAGATTGATAGATGGATCAGTGCGGCTGCTGTTATAAAGCAGATGCTACATCGGTCTGTTGTGGTGAAGAGAGATCTGAGTGAAAATGCAAAGCTCTCGATTTACCGGTCAGTCTACATTCCTACCCTCACCTATGGTCATGAATACTGCATCATGACCAAAGGAAGGCGATTCAGGATACAAGCTACTAAAATTTGCTTTCTCTGCATTGTGGTTGGGCACTCTTTAGAGATACAGTGAGGATCTCGAACATCTGGGAGAGGCTTGGAGTAGAGTTGCTTCTCCTCATCGTAAAGAGTCAGCTGAGGTGGCTAGAAATATATTTTTGCCTCCTGGATGCCTCCCTCAGGAGGTGTCCCAGCCTGTTAAATGGGTCGAAGGCCCAGGAATAAGTCAGTCTGGCTGGGCAGACTAGTAGATTATACCACTGTTGCCTTGCGGAAAAAAAATTCCAGGAGTTGGCATATTCCCTGTGCATGGGTGGGTTCTCTCCAGGTACTCTGGTTCCTTCTCACCTTATATTGCCCTTGGATAGTAGTGTGTGTGCATGGTTGTATGTCCATGGTGACTGGAGATAGGGTCCGAGCCCTTGCCACCCCTACTGCCACCCCACTTGAAACGGTAATTTTTAAATATAATACTTATGAGATCGGCAAAGATTTGCCAGGAAAACCGTAATTTCCGACTGTCCCTGAAGGCAGTCCGATGCAGCAGCAGCCTACATGCTGCTCACTGACGCTGTTCATTGGTTAAGCTGAGATGTGGCTCCTGCTTGATCCAAAACACACCCGCAGCTCTAGAGAACACTATTGAGGAGTTTTGCAGGTATTTACAACATTTTACCGCTCAGCGGTAACCGCTGTGTTACCTTCCTAATGAGAGGCGGCACTTGTCATACATTTCTAAAAAGAAAAAGAAAAATGGTTGTGCACCGCTCCGTAGTGCCTCGTTTATACTACTGCTGATAGATTGTGTTTTAAACAGATTCTTTTAACATATGTTTTAGTGCACATGCTGCCCTGTAATGTTTTATTCATTTGGCCAGGATATATCTCCCAGCTCTTGCTTGAAATGTGTGTGGTAAAAATATGTGAAAAACCATTGTTAAGTTTTATAGTGACTGAAATGTAAGTAGGCTATGTCATATGAAAGCTTTGAATTATAACCTAACTAGTTATATTAATTAATTTAATTAATCTATTTTTATTTTTTTATTATTTAAGCTAGCTACAGAAAAATAAAAACTATAGTTTAAATGATAGTTAAAATAGTGTTGTGCCAAACACTCATGGAGTTTAAATACCAGGCTGTCTTATTTCATGTAGAGCCCAAATGAAGAGAAAAGGAAAGATCTCCCAGTTCTTCTTAAAGAGACAAAAACCAGGGCCAGACCAGGACCAGACAGAGCCCTGCAGCAGTGACCAACCTGGAGAAGCCAGCCAGGAGACACCAGGCCCAAGTGTATCACCAGCAGGTTAGAGGCTGTGACAGAGAGTTATTAAGTAGTAAAATCCAATAAGCCCTAATTCTAAAGGTTAGCATGATGCTTTTTGCATTTTTTATTGTGTCTGTTTATGCATTTCACAATTAAGTTCCAGACAGAGATGAGGGTGATATAGATTCAGAGTCAGACTCTGGGGAGGAAGACAGTGAAGCAGAAGGAAATGGCACTGAACTCCCCCCATCCAGCACAACCTATTGCACACCAAAAGGACCAGTAGGTAGGCACACACTTCCCATGTTATGCTACAGAAACTTAACTAATTACAACTTAACTTATTGAGATGTCTGCCCAAAAATACTCTTAAAATACTTAATATAATTACCTAATATTTATTCCAGACATCTCAAGAACTAAAGCGGAAGGTCCAGCTCAGCCATGTCTGTCAAAGTTCCCAAGAACTCAGCATGGAACAAGAACAAGGGCTTTCAACAGCTCTTGGTACAAAGACAATCCATGGCTTGAGTACTCTGTATCTCAAAATGCCAGTTACTTTTTTGCATGCAGGCATTTCTCCCTCCCTAGTTATACAGAATCATCCTTCACATCTGAAGCAGGTTTTTTCAACTGGAAAAAAGCCTTGTTTAAGGATGCTGGGTTTCAGGTTCATTCAAAATCAGAGCAGCACATAAATGCAATGTATGCCTGAAATGAGTACAAAAGGGTCAATGAGTGAAACAGATCTATTCTTGATGCCTTAAATGAGGGTAGGAAACAGAAAGTTGAAGAAAATAAAAAATACATTAAAACAGTTGCGGAGGTGTTACTATTAACAGCTACTCAAAATATTGCACAAAGGGGTCACAGGGAGTCTGATGACTCTGACAATAAAGGCAATTTTTTAGCCATTTTGAATGAAATTGCAAAGCATGACCCCTTTGTGCAGAAAAGGTTAGATGCACATGGCAATACAAAGTAGACTAGCCACCAAATCCAAAACGAGATTCTGCAGGGATTGGCTGAAATGGTTCAAAAAGAAATCATAGCTGAAGTTAAACAAAGCGAGGTGTTCAGTGTGTTGGCAGATGAGACTAGAGACTTACAAAAGAAAGAACAAATATCTTTAGTAGTTTGTTACTATTACAGTGGTGCCATACATGAAAGCTTCCTTCACTTTCAGTCGGCAGAAAGCTTGGACGCTGAGGGTCTGACCAAAATGATAGTGGGGTGTCTGGAGAAGCATGGTCTGGACTACAGAAACAACCTAGTAGGACAGGGTTATGACGGTGCCTCTGTGATGAGTGGGAAGCATTCAGGTGTTGCTGCACGCATTAAAAACGATGCCAAATTTGCATTTTATGTACACTGTAACGCACACTGTTTGAATCTCGTTCTTGTTGATGTGGTAAAGTCAGTGCCTGAAGCTGAAGACTTTTTTTCTCTTCTTCAGAATATTTATAAATTTGTAACTGGTTCTGCTGTTCACACCAAGTGGCTTGCTGTCCAAAAAGAGCTATATCCACAAGAGAAGCCTAGGGAGCTCCAGAGACTAATAGATGTTAGGTGGGCATGTAGATACAAGGCTTCTGCAAGATATTTCTCTTGAAAATAACAGTGGGGATAGAAAAGTGGAAGCAAAGGGTCTTTTGGCTCAGATTGATTTTCAGTTTATAGCACTTTTAGTTACTTTTTGTAAAGTGCTTGGAGATATCAAAATCCTGTCTGACATGCTTCAATCTAGCAACCTGGATTTATCAAAAGCCGTATATTTAGTTGGTTCCCTGACAGACACATTGAAAAGCTACAGAAGTGAAGCTTGCTTTGGTGAACTACTGAGGGACACTCAAGAACTAGTAGAACGCTGCAAAATAAGCACCCTGCCACTCAGCAAGAGACAGCCTAAGGCCAGTTCCAGGTTTTTGGACTCTCTGGTAATGACTACTGTAGGACAGAGGCACAGTGACCAAAGTAATGAGGATTTTAACAGAGGTGTCTTTTATCAGATACTTGACTGTCTCACAGCTGAGCTTGAGAGGCGTTTTTCACTGAAGAATTGTGAGATAATGCTAGGGGTTCAGTCTCTGGTCCCAAAAAGCCCATTATTCTTGAAAGAGGAAACACTGTATGCTTTTGGACAGACATTTGAGTCAGATCTAGACGATCTTAAACATGAGGTTCACCAAACCAGACGGCTTCTTCTGAGGAGAGAAAAAGGTGGGTTAGAGAGACCCTCTACTTTACTTGACTTTGTTGTGTTCCTGGAACCTTATAAAGAGGTTTTTCATGAGCCGTTTAGACTTTGTAAGATTTCAGTTGTTATCCCAGTCAGTACTGCATCCTGTGAGCGAAGTTTTTCTGCTCTAAAACTGATCAAAAACCACCTTAGAACAACTATGGCTGATGACAGGTTAAGTCATCTTGGCATTCTCAGTGTTGAGTCAAGTAGGGCACATGCCCTCAACATGGATGACTTTGTAAAACATTTTGCTTCTTCCCACCAAAATCGGAGAATTATGCTCTGTTGAACGTATCCTGGCTTTGAGTTTGCAGTATGTTGTTCCCATTCAAAACTTATTTGACCATAGCAGTGTTTCTCAAACCTTTATAAATACCACCAGGGTAATACTGGTCAGCTCTGGTGGTATTGTCTTGCAGTTTACTATTTGGAGCCAGTTTTATTTATTTATTTTTGAGAATTTGTTTTTGGTCATATTCTGGGCTCTGAGTTTACATTTCCATTTTCACTGTTCCATAGTGCTGTTTAATGTCTTGTTTGGTCATGGCAAATCTTTGTTAAATAAACCATTTTAACTTGAGCGTGTGTGAGAAAATATTTTTTTCCTTTCGTTCGTCATTTTTATATGGACCCCTATGATAAAGCCTTGCTCACCCTTTGGCCACCCCTTGAAAAAAAGTCTAGCTCCGCCACTGTTTAAGTGGCTCTTTTGTAACGGCTCAGAAACATCAGCAACATTAATAACAAAAACAGGGGAAAAAACTGAGATGTTTTGCTTTTTTAAACTAGCAAAGAACACATTATTTAAACACCTGCTTTTGTCAAACTTATTGCATTACAGTACTAATTTTTAAGGCTACTTACACTCCGTTGCTTTTTTTTTTGTTAAAAAAGCCCCGTATGTCTGAAGACTTTTTTGGTGGCATTTTTTTTTTTTTTTTTTTTAACCAACCCGTCTACTACTTTTTTATTCGAAATAAAACCTAAAGTAACTGCTGGTTAATATTAATGAGTGCTGCTCTGTGTCGTCTCTCCTCCAATCACGTAGCTACTGTTGACGCGGTGAATAGGGACCGCCAATCATGTTATATCTTAAAGTGACAGACGTGGAGCCATGGACATAGGATCCAATGATGTTATATCAGCAGGCGGGACTCAGGAGCAGCGGGATAGCGAGACAGAAACGCTGACTGAAAACTCTCAGAACACACACAGCAGGGCGCGTCCTGAGGTCACTGTTGTTTGCTAAAGTAAATGAGCCGAACACAGCTGTACAAATGATTGGTGGGGACTGTCCCCACCCATGTCAAAGTTGGTGGGGACATGTCTACACCAGTCCTTCAGAAAGTTACGCCAGTGGGCACCAGCCCTGTCTGACAAGTGGGAGATGGATGGAGCGATTGTGAAAAGTTTAAGGAGTCAGATTATTCTAATATATTTCTCTATGTTTATGAACGAAGGTTAGTACTCAAACACAAAGCATCCTCCTGACAGCATATTTTTTGGTATTCTAAGAAAAACCCCACTGGCCTGAAAACAACATCACATCCTGGCTCACATGGCAGCATCACATTTGTATAAAATTTAGAAAACAACCTGTTATTTTATTCTGTGTAAAGTCAGTCCCTCTTTGAACCACAACTTTCCACAAACCGAAGCTGTTTGGCAACAGAATAGAAACATTATTCAACAAAAATAAATAAACAAACTCTAGATTAAAGTACGCTAACAGTTTTCCTGATTTAATCTTTATAAGACACAGAAAGGTATGTAAAGAACTATTAGGGACCAGGTTAAATCCACTACTGTTTGTTTTGTATGCTCCATTTAACAGTGATTAGGGTGTGTGGAGCCCACAAGGAAACAATTCTGGGTTAGCTTAAACCTTTTTTGGGTTTTGTTTTTCAAGCATGGTCTTTCATTACATAACTTATTATTTAGGTTATAGGTAAAACATGGTGAACATGTTATATAGTGAGAAATGTTAAGTTCCGGTTTGTACTTTAGATGCATTTTTTTTCTTATTTGTTTTGAATGTTTCTGAAAGTAGATTGTGCCGAATTTTGTTGATTCGTGCAAAGCCGCTACGCAACAATCCAATGCTAATAACAAAACTCTAGTGCAAAGACTCATTGTTCCTTGATAAATTAAGCTGGGATTGGGAAGCAGAGAAAAAAAAAAAAAACTTGCTCAGCGATGAAGCAGCTGGTTCAGAAGTATGTGCTCTCAAGCAAAAGGTGCCTCCAGGACACTGAGGCGTGCAGGGAAGATTGTGGCTGATCCCTCACACCCCAGCCAAAAACTATTTCAAACACTTAACTCATGCAGGATGCTGGGGTCCATCAGGACCAAAGCCTTATGCCGCAAAAACAGTTTTTTCCCCTCCACTACCAGCCTTATCAACAAGGCCCAGAGACCACCGTGACACTGCCTCTCCCTCCCCAATTCAGGACCTACAAGCTACAGCAGTGTAGCATCTCCAAACCTTCTGCGTTACATTAACGCACAGTCTATTGTGTATGTAGTATACAGCTATGTATTGCATATTATAAATAATATATAGTATGTTTTATATTGTATATACCAAGATTCTGTATTCTGTGTATATATTTATTTTGTCTCCACCATCGACACCAAGTCAAATTCCTTGTAAGTGCAAACCTACTTGGCAATAAACAGTTCTGATTATGACTGGGTCAATGGAGGCTCGGACTGGTAATCTGTGGTACCGGGCATTTGCCTGGTGGACAGGTCCTAATTTCAGCGTGAGTACCGGCCCTTCTTAATCATACCGGTCCCGACACTTTCTCTCCGGCCGAAGCACCTACCTGTGACAGTAAATAACTCAAGGAGCTCAAGAAATGATGCATGCAGTATATACAGGTGCTGGTCATAAAATTAAAATATCATGAAAAAGTAGATTGATTTCAGTAATTCCATTTAAAAAGTGAAACTTGTATATTATATTCATACATTACATACAAACTCATATATTTCAGATGTTTATTTTGTTTAATTTTGATGATTACAAATGACAACAAATGAAAATCTCAAATTCATCATATCAGAAAATTAGAATATTACTGAAGACCAATAAAAACAAAGGATTTATAGAAATGTTGGCCAACTGAAAAGTATGAACATGAAAAGTATGAGCATGTACAGCACTCAGTATTTAGTTGGGCCTCCTTTGGCCTGTATTACTGCAGCAATGCGGCGTGGCATGGAGTCGATCAGTCTGTGGCACTGCTCAGGTGTTATGATAGCCCAGGTTGCTCTAATAGTGGCTTTTAGCTCTTCTGAATTGTTGGGTCTGGTGTATTGCATCTTCTTCTTCACAATACCCCATAGATTTTCTATGGGGTTAAGGTCAGGAGAGTTTGCTGGCCAATTAAGAACAGGGATACCATGGTCCTTCAACCAGGTACTGGTAGCTTTGGCACTGTGTGCAGGTGCCAAGTCCTGTTGGAAAATGAAATCTGCATCTCCAAAAAGTTGGTCAGCTGCAGGAAGCATGAAGTGCTCTAAAACTTCCTGGTATGTGGCTGCGTTGACCCTGGACCTCAGAAAACACAATGGACCAACACCAGCAGATGACATGGCACCCCAAACCATCACTGACTGTGGAAACTTTACACTGGACTTCAAGCAACGTGGATGAAGTGCCTCTCTTCTTTTCCTCCAGACTCTGGGACCTTGATTTCCAAAGGAAATGCAAAATTTACTTTCATCAGAGAACATGACTTTGGACCACTCACCAGCAGTCCAGTCCTGTTTCTCTTTAGCCCAGGCAAGACGCTTCTGACGCTGTCTGTGGTTCAAGAGTGGCTTGACACAAGGAATGCGACAGCAGAAACCCATGTCTTTCATACGTCTGTGTGTGGTGGTTCTTGAAGCACTCACTCCAGCTGCAGTCCACTCTTTGTGAATCTCCCCCACATTTTTGAATGGGTTTTGTTTCACAATCCTCTCCAGGGTGCGGTTATCTCTCTTGCTTGTACACTTTTTTCGACCACATCTTTTCCTTCCCTTCGCCTCTCTATTAATGTGCTTGGACACTGAGCTCTGTGAACAGCCAGCCTCTTTAGCGATGACCTTTTGTGTCTTGCCCTCCTTGTGCAAGGTGTCGATGGTCGTCTTTTGGACAACTGTCAAGTCAGCAGTCTTCCCCATGATTGTGTAGCCTATAGAACTAGACTGAAAGACCATTTAAAGGCTTTTGCAGGTGGTTTGAGTTAATTAGCTGATTAGAGTGTGGCACCAGGGGCCATCAATTTTGAACCTTTTCACAATATTCTAATTTTCTGATATGATGAATTTGAGATTTTCATTTGTTGTCATTTGTAATCATCAAAATTAAACAAAATAAACATCTGAAATATATGAGTTTGTATGTAATGTATGAATATAATATACAAGTTTCACTTTTTAAATGGAATTACTGAAATCAATCTACTTTTTCATGATATTCTAATTTTATGACCAGCACCTGTATAGCCCTTCCTTGTAATGAAAATCCCTGTGACGGTTGGCTTATGGTGTAATTTTCTATTTCTTCAAGCTGTAAAATCCTTGACACAAACTAAAACAAAACAAAATTTCTTTCTTTGAACCAAACCACGACGTTCCTCTTATATTTGGCAAATTTATGTTCGAATATTTGCAAAAATATGTTGCTGTGAATGATGGGGTCCATTTAATTGCTCACATGCCAGCTAGACTCGCAGTGAATGTTTACACACCACTAAGCTTTTATGGATTCATTCTTGAAGAACTGCCTGTCTGCCTTTAAATTGTATTGTTTTATGTTGGCGTTTTTACAACACTCGGGCTTATGTTGTAGAAGTAGTATGTAGTGACTGCTATCAGAGGTGGACTAACGAGCAGATTGGGAGCAGGTGTGAAGAGGACTCTAGAGGGGACAAACACCAGAGGGCAGCAAAAAAAAAAAAAAACGCTAAGAAATCAAATATGTCCAGAAAACACAACAAAATACAAATAAAACTAGAAAACTTGGGGCAAAGTAAAACTGAACACTCAAAAGAAAACCCAACAGAACCAAGACAATGACAATAAGATTGATAAGTGTAACTTCAGTTTAGTTCAAATAACCCGATTGAACATTTTGAGTTTAAAACATTTAGAGTATGTTGTAAATATTAACCGTTTGATGTGAACACAAATAATACATTTTTGCAACAACAACAAAAAGAAACATTTTATTCATTACTTAGACATAAACTTGCTGTTTCATTACTGTAAAGTAAAAATACTCCCAAATTTAATCTACGGAGGTTCTGAAGTCTTACCTTTGGCTGTAAACACCATCCTAGGAGAATGCAAGTTCCCTTCAGTCCAACAATAAACGAATAAATGAAATATATTCAGCAGCATTAAAGGCCGCATGTTGTCAATGCAGACGCTGAACAGATGCAGTGGATCTTATCCTCCCTCTAAGGCTACGTTCACACTGCAGGCCTTAATGCTCAATTCCGATTTTTTTGTGAAATCGGATTTTTTTGCGTGTCCGTTCACACTTCCAAGTATATGCGACTTGTATGTGATCTACTGTGTGAACTGAATGCGTCCAACCGAAGTGTCCCGCATGCGCACTCGAGGACGCGATGACGTCACACGTAGCAAGCGTCCTCAGTGTTTGCGGAAGTAAACATGACTCGTAATACCGCAGCGTATATTGCGTTCTTTAAGTTCTTCTCCAACAGGAGCAGGCACATTACGAACGAAATCTTTTTAAGAAGATCAAAAAGAAAGACCCTCCCCCGGTTCCGGTAAGACCCTTCGAGTTTGGTCTGAATCGAGCTTTCTAAATATGAATTAAGTCAGCAACCTCACTTTCTCTCCATTGACTGCTCTCTGTGTTATCTTCCGCCATGGTTGTTAGTTTTTCCCGCCTCCGCTTAGTAGGACGCAGATTAGTAACGTTTAGTAATATTTGTCAAGTATCAATGACGTGTAGGTCGGATGAATGCGACCTGGCCGTACAGACACAGGTCGCATTTGAAAAGATCAGGTACGTATCGGATTCAGGACCACATATCCAAGTGGCCTGGGTCGCATTTGAAAAAATCCGATCTGTGTCGTTCAGACTGTCATAAAAAGATCAGATACAGGTCACATATGGGCAAAAAAATCGGAATTGGGTCACTTCAGGCTGCGGTGTGAACGTAGCCTCATTGACACTTCCTAGACCTGAATAGACCAATGAAATACAAGCATGTAGGCTATGTGCGAAGTTTTATGCGTTTTAAAACCAAGATGAGTTTAACAAACAAAACAAAATAACAATTATTCTACAACTGAGCTAATTTCCAACAAAAACCGTCACTAAGTCTGTGTAGAGGAAATGTAAAACCTATTCACTTTAAACCTTTAAATCTGACGTCTGATCATGGAAACACTAGCGCCATCTGCTGGCGGATGAAAGATATACGTGGCTGTACTTCTGAATGGATAGAATAATAAAACAGCAGGTGAGGATAATTACTCTTACCTTACCTTTGTAAACTAGTTTGACTTCAGTTATAGATACTGTCACTTTATTAAATACACAAGTAGGTCCATAAAAACACAATTATTACTCATATTACTGAGAAGTACTGATACTCTAAGCTGAATAAAATGTCAGGCTGCTCTACCCACCATGAGTAACTCCAGCAAACAAAGAACGGAAATGTTCTAACCAGAAACTCAGCAGCCAGATACATTACAGGGAGGTAAAAGTGACACTTTTCACTTGAATAAAATCTTTGTTTTAATGTTATTTTCTGCCAGGCTTTTAGAGATCAAGTGAGTGTGCTTTATCAAATATGAATTACATGCCATAAATAATGGTTTCATAAGGAAAAATAAATCTGTCAAAGACACCAATTCAGAGAAAGAATAAAAAATCTAAAAAGAAATAATGAGGAAAACTATCCATCCATTTTTCATCACACTTATCCCCAGCAGGGTGCTGGTGCCCATCTCCATCTGTCTATAAGGGAGAGACACTCTGGAGAGGTCGCCAGTCCATCGCAGGGCAACACAGAGACAAACAGGACAAACAACCATTCATGCACACACTCGCACCTAAGGAGAATTTAGAGAAGCCAATTAACCTAACAGTCATGATTTTGGAGTGTGGGAGGAAGCCAGAGTACCCAGAGAGAACCCATGCATGCTCACAGAGAAGGACCCCAGGCTGGGAATCCAACCTGGAACCTTCTTGCTGCAAGGCAGCAGTGCTACCCACTGCTCCACTGAGCACCTCATGAGGAATTTGCAGTCATCTGCAGTAAATTTTCTCCAAATGAGACATCATTTTTTTCAGTGGATAATTTATTTAAAAAAGCTATTCTGTTTTAGAGACTAAAGCAGGAGCATTTGCATGACAGTCACCAGTTAAGATGTTCCTCAGTTAAAGTGGAACAATGAGCAAAAATGGGCATTTGGTGACCCAAGTATAAATGATTAAACATCCCAAAGCTTTGAGCAGGATTGTGAGTGCATACAAGACTATGGTAGGGTTAAAGGGCTTATGGAACTCTAAAAGTAAACAAACTTTAACTTTGCTTGTCTAACATTTTTAGTGATCACGTTTATTCAGTAGTTAATAAAATACCACTACAGTATTTCCAAGAAAAAAATTATATCAGTGTTGGAATCTGGAGGCTTGTCACCTTTCTCCACCAGAGGGAGCCTGAGATCTTCCTCCTGAGGGCTGAGCTGACTTCTGCACACCTGTTTCCCATCTGCTCATCTGGAAGCTTTCTTAAGGAGGAGGAGGCTGACACTTCCCTGCCAGAGTGTTTGCCAGTAATGGTACCAGCAAACCTGAGCCAGCTAATTCTGATCTGTTTTCCTGATTTTTTGAGAACCTCTCTGACTCTGTGTTCTTCTGCCTCTCAGATCCTGACATATCTGGTGATCAGTCAACTCCTGGAGAAAACTCTCGCTGCCTGGAACCTGCCTGTCTGCTAGTGATGGGTTGATGAGGCGTCATGAAACGTTTCGACACATTACTAAACTGTATTGATACTGTGTCGATACTGTGTCACTGAATACTGACACCTGCTGGACATTAAAAATCCCTACAGGCAACCTAGTTGACAGAGTTAACTGACACTGATTTGATGACCTATTATATACACTAATATGATGCAATTCATTGTATGATGCATTGTATTATTATTAAAACATATTTGATATTTTAGACACAGTCAATGAATAATGAGAACCTGCATCATAATGTAATAATCTCTAAGTAAACATGTAGTAAATGAAGATGCTTGTTCACTGGTATTTTTTTTAAAAATTTTTTATTCAAAAAAATAAGTTGTTGCAACGTTTTGAAATTCAGTCTGTTGTGCTTTTTTTATATTAGTTCTCCAGCTGTGGAAAACACCCGCTCACACGGCACAGATGAAGCTGGAGTGCACAAAAATTTTAAGGCCAGGCGGAAGAGGTTTGGATAAACTGTCCTTTGGTTTTTCCAATATACGAGAGGATCCTGGGACCTCGCAATATTGCCCTCTGCCATGTATCTCTGCACCTCAAGGATGGCATCAGCTGTGGCACTTTTGGTCTGCCTCCCCACTTCGAGATCAAAATGTTCCCAAAGGTCATCTAAAAAAAAAAAAAAAAAAAAAATAGTATTTTAGTACATGATTTACAAACAACAAAGAAATGATGCTCAATATCATGCCTGAAGTGGGGGCAGACAGCTGTTGTGAAGATGTTCCCGGCTGGGGCTCATTTGAGCTTCCAGCTATTGAGGCACATTCTGTCCGCAGCCTGCTGTACTTCCATTTTCACTCGTTCCCGTTCCTCCTCGCACTTTTTGGCCAACAGTTGTTTGATGGTCTGAAAACCACACCAAGTCAAACCAAAAGAAAATCAATATATTTAAAATAAATTTGATGAATAAACTACCACTTTAGATAATTTCCACACAAACCTTTCTGGTTGGCAAAACATATGAGGGCTCAAGGAGCTGAACCAGCTCCCTGAAGCCTTCATTCTCCACAACAGCGAGGGGCTTGCAGTCCTTTACAATGAAATTAAGCACAGCCTCATCAAGCATCTGCTTCCTGGAAGCTTGATGGTTAAAAATGAGAAAGTGTAAATTATTCAGAATTATCAATAAAATAAAGTCAGTAAGTTGTAAAATACCTGTATACCTGAGTTCATCATGGGTGTATCATGGATTTCACTCTCATGCTTGGCCTTATAATGCCTCAGCATTGAGGAGGTGCTGTTATTTAAATATGCAAGCTCTGTTGAGCAATTGCGACATTTAACCTGCAGAAAATAACACGAACAGTAAACTAAAGGTCACTTTGAAATGAATTTCTACTCAGAAAATCAAGTGGAAACTCTGAGAGGAACAGAGGAAATGACATCAAAGTGGTCCCACACAGCAGAAACCTTTCTTTTTCCTTGAGGAAGCTCCATAATTTTTGATGAATTTTATATTTGCAAAACACGCAAGATTGTTTTGGCAGATGCATCTGGTTGGCAGATGCGCTGCCTTATAAGGGCTTGTCAATCAGTTCGAAACATCGGTCATGTGACCGATACAGGAACTGTTTCGGTCACGTGACTTTTCCGTAGCGATACACACGACGACACAGGTTTCGCTCTATGAGACCGACACATGCGCCGACGCATCGGTGTTGCCCGACCCATCACTACTGTCTGCCCTCCGCCTCAGCCTCTGTCTCCGCCTCTGCCCTCAGCCCTCAGCCTACCGATCAGCCTCTGGGCCCTCAAGGTTCCCCCCCCTGCCGGTCAGAATACCCCCCCAGAATAGCAGGTATTAACCCAAACCGCCGTTAAACAGCAAGTTTCTTGGATCCTCTCTAACCAATCTGTCCTCCTCTAGTTGCTTCCCTCCCGTGACCAGCCTGATGAACCAAGACGACGTTTACATTTCTCTGAAAACATTGTCAATAAACCTTTTAACTTTTCCCCTGTCTCTGGAGTGTTTCTGCATGTGGGTTAGAAGATTAGACCCCAACATGACACTGTGTTTTGTCACCTTTTTGTTTGTTGAACCAAAGATAAAACTGAAATAATCTGAGTTATATTTAACTGAGATCATATATAGAACATTTGTACCAAAGCAAGGCGGCGTTCATAAATCCACTTCAATAAAACCGCTTTAATAAAACTCCTCGTCCTGCCAACAGGCTGTTAATGAATTTGTGGGAAGCACACTTGTGCCATCTGTTGTCTTCCTAAGGTAAGAGCAACCATAAAAAAAAACTAAACAAACAAACAAAACAAAACACAACAGTGCAGCATCAAATAGCCAGAAATATGAAACCAACCCTGAAAAAGACGGTTTGTGGTCCACAACTGATGTTAGTAGCAAAGCTGGTCTTATATAAGATTAATTACAAAATAATATAAATGCTTTTGATAACCTTGGATGGTTGACAGACAGACAGACAGATAAAAATAGAATGTGATTTGTCAAATGAAATTTGAAAATAATGAAAGGGAAAAAAAAGTGAAATTTGATTTTTTTAAAATAAAATAAAAATTAAACCTTGAGGAAAAAGTAATATATAAAATCTATAAAAAAAAAAAAAAGGAAAATTAGGAAAAAATGATTTTAAAGTATTATAACACCTGTATAATCTTTGATTTTGTTCTAAGTATTGCCAGGATAGCTGTTAGAAAAAACTATTCCCATTTTGAAATAAATAAACCAGAGACTGCAAAGGTTTTTAAAGGTCTCGTAAAAAGAAATATTTATAGGCTTGTTAACTTTTTGCCTGATTTTGATTTTGAAAGTTTTTTTTATTTCTAATTGGTCACTGTTTTCTATTGTATCTGGTTACAAACGTTATGAAGATCACTTTCCTGCTCTAGTTTGTATTGTTTGTGTCTATATTGTTGATTTGCGTTTTGTTTGTTGCTTTCCTTTACAGGTTTTTGTGTTCCTTGATTTACTAAATTTTTGCTTGATCCTTTGTTCTGGTTTCTTTTTGCAGGTTAATTTGTGCTCAATTAGTTATTTTGTATTTCTCTTTTCATTTGTCATTTTGACTGATTTATTATTGTGTTTGATTTTTCTTAGTTATTTTTATTTTTTGTACTTTCGATAATAAAAATGAAAAAATATATATATAATTTGTATGTCTTTTATTTAAAATAGTATTTAATAATATTTACATTAACAAAAGGTGTTCTTTGTTTTTCAAAAATAATGGACCAAAGTTCACTCCATAGCAGCCAGCCTGTAGCAGCTGTTAGGAAGAAGGCGGGGCTTTTGGGGATCCCTCCAACGCCTCATATTCTGGGATTAAAATCCAAACCCTCCCCAGGCACATGAAGCTTCTTCTGGAAGGTTAGATCGTTTGCTCACATCTGGGATGTTTCCTTCTCACTGATCCAGTTTTTTAACAGACGCTAAAGATGTCGCAAATTTATCTGGGAGGTAGGAAATGTTCCCTGACTTTAACTCATATTTTCACGCCATATCGTCGGATTTAATCATCCGTTTTATTCAGAAAAGTATTCAGTTAAAAATATTGAAATCAGACTCTTAGCCAATTTCTTTGATAAAAAAAACAAACAAATACTTTTGCATGTAAATAAAGATTTACATAAAATAAAGATTTTTATTATTTTAACTTATTATTTTAATTTTGCTGTCTACAACAGCAAAATTAAAGAAAGCAAAATTGTGTTCCCAATCAATACTTGTTTCATCAGACCAGTGCAGTAGTTTTATAATGATTTCTAATCATTATTAAGTAATTAACCAACCATTCAGAAGTATATATAAATTGTGATTTGTAGGATTATAAATATAGAAATAGTTGAAATAATAAAATCAGCAAAAAAATAATCCCTGTGAACAGTAGAGTTTATATCTACGCTATGGGCGTGTGAAACAATTAGATTCCTTGTTTGTGCACAAACATGGTAAACAAATCTGATTCTACAGGCAGGCAGCAGTGAGCCATATAGTTTATTTTTTATAGCTGTATAATGATCGAATATGTGCACCAAAGTTAAGAAAACATAAAGATTTTTGTTGGAGAGGGTTGTCGTGCTGGAGCAAAGAAGGAATTGGCCAATGATGCATTTACTAGTCAATCATAAAAGAAAAAAAAATGCATTTTTCAATGTAACATTATTATGATTTTAAGTTTTAGAAAAGATTAAAAGGAAAAAAAAAGGGATCAAGTCTGGACAACCTGATCTGAATGAACCAAAGATAAACAATTAACTCAAAGATTTGAAATAAAAAAGGGTTGAGTGTCTTTTTTTTCTTTCAACTTTTGTGAACATCTTTGCTGGATGATGCTTAGATTCTGACTTATTTTCACCCAGAATGAAGGATATTTATACTGAGAGTAGAGAAATGATCTGACAGGGAGAATTCAGACATATGGAAATTGACTCTGACATTTGTATTTGCAAACCACTGAAGAATAAATTTAACCAAACACAAACAGGCTCTCTAATAAATGTACTTTGAGGAGTACTTATTTTAAAGGGGTCATAGAATGATTCTATAGGGTATCTGGTCCTTAAGGTCTCTGAATAGGGTGTGTAACATTAGTTGGGCTGAAAATGACATATTTGCTGTTCTATAAGCCCTAATGTGAGCCTGGGTAAAAGCCCTAGAATGAAACAACAGGTTTTCTTCCTTTTATGGTATGCTTATGAATATTTAGATAAGCTGTGCACTGATTGGTTGGTTTACAACAAGCTGAGCAAAGACGCATCATAGCAACAAGCACTCACTCACTGAAACACCAAAGTGTTGATGTGGTAGGGTGACCAGACGTCCTCTTTTTCCCAGACGTGTCCTACTCTTCATACCTAAAAAAAATGTCCGGGGGGAATTTTAAAATCGTCCGGGATTTTGGTCGACTACAGTGCAGCACGTAGTCGAAACACGCAAGGCACTTGAAGAGATCCATCAGCTCTGGGACTGGTTCAGGAACCCCGGTGGGGCAGGGAGCCAGCGGGGGACAAAAGTACAGGCCAGAACCAAATAAGGCAACATCCCAGAGTTTATGTCAACTCAGGGCTTCGTCCCGCTTTAAGGTGGAAGTTTAGAAATGTGAAATTTGCAGAGAAAGGAGGTGTCAATGGAGTTTGAACTTCTCTGTATGTCCATTATTCATCTATGACAATGTAAACTCGGTTTTTCATTCTATGACTCCATTAAGAATGTTCTCTGAGAGCCCAAGCTGCACGAGGCAAATAATAAGAGCCTCTGTGACATTATCCTGACCTGAACTTAACACAGGAGTTCATTTTTTAAAAGGGTTAGATTAATCCAGTTTAATTATGTTAAAAAAATAAAACAACAAAATAATCCGCTGTAATAAATAGGTTGTATTTTTAAAAAGTATAGGAAATAAGTAAAAAAAAAAAATGTGATCAATGTGATTCTGGTATGTTTATGTTCATGTCAAGCTTTGACTGGTTTAGTTGACTTTAACACTGATGTCAAAAATGGTTTAGAATATGTTTAACTTTAACTATTAATATAGCTTAAATTTTCCACAATAGAATATGTAATTTATGTCCATTTTTGTTCCTTCTGTATTTTCCAATCATTTTAAATATATTGCTTCTGGATAGATACATCTCTTAATGGAGGAGAGCTCCCAGCTACTCTCTGATGGGAGTACTGGCTCTGTACTGGGAGTGTTGTAGCTCTCTTGATGAATACTGATCTCATCTTTATGGATCTTGGTGGGTTTCATGCTTAAAAGCTTTTATGCTCTGATGAGGCGATCTTTTTATAGAAGCAAAACCCTTCAGGTCACACCAGCTTTGTGCTCAATCTTTTCTTCTTGATGAAGATGTACTTTAATGTTTACAGAGTAAACATTTTAATAGTTTGTTGACTTCCTCATATTTTCTTTTATTAATTTAACATAAAAAATGATGGTGGATGAGTCATCCCTGCACTTCCACCACAGCTACTGTGGCTCCGATCAATTTCTGTTCTGAAAACTCATCAAGAACTAGATGCTAATTCAGAGAGCTGTGAAAAATGATAAACACTGGGTTAGGAAACATGATGCAAAACATGTTTTATGACAAAATACAGCTTTTATTTTAAATGTGTAAACTGGAAAGACAGAGTAACTCTAGCTATATCATTTCTGCAATTATCTCAGCATTTCCTCGTTAATTACATCAAGCCCACAGATTGCAGAAGAAACAAGATAACAGTTTACAGCAGGATCCTTTTTCTGATAAATTCATCTTCATTCGGAGTCAAACGCTAACTACGATTTCATTAGACAGTCTCTGATTAACCTTTTGCTTGTGTTTCCTTTCCTGCAGCAATTAGTCCTACAAAACACAGTTAAGGTTTGCTGTGGTGGGCTTTCCAATACAAAAAAAATCCCACAAATTTCACATGGTTCCAGTTTCCCACATAAAATAAAAAAGATGTAAATCACATGTGAAAAATCTGTATCACGTAGGTTTTACATCTGAGCGCTAATACGTACGTATGAATTGGAACATTTCATGTTAAACCCACATGTGATGGACATATTTTTACATGTGATTCCCATTTTAATATAAAGCAGATGTGTATTACATGTGAAAAATATGGGGATCACTTGAAAAACTGGTTATCAAATCTTCATGTATAAGCGCAAATGGTTGTATATATGTGAATTTGGAACATTTAAATTTAAAAGCACATGTGATACACATATTCCCATTTGAATTTACATATAATTCACATTTGAGGCACATACATATCACATGCGAAAAATATGGGGAAAATATGGAAAAATCTCACATGTGAATCACAGTCAAAAATCCATCCATACATGTATGTATGTGCTTCACATGTGATTCCCATTTAAGACGCATATAGTCCATTTATATGTTTTTATTTTAAGGGTTTCATGTTTAAATCACATGTTTCATATGTTTCTTATTTCACAGGTGATTCAAATATGAAAATATGTGCATCATGTGATTCATTTACGGTATTAACATGTAAAAAGATGTCCATTACATTTGAAGTCCTTTTACATGTGCTTCAATTGTTGTGCACATGTGAATCACATGGAATTTTTCTGTAAGTGTTTCGGAGAAGGTAAATTTAGGTAAATTTAGGTAGAAGGTAAATTTAGGTAAATTTTCTAGTTTTTGTTTTAGTTAATAATACCTTTAAACTGCTAAACCTGAAGCACCTACGTCATCTTATGTAAATCTGATTTTTTCATTTCTAGTCCACCTGCAGGTTCTTCTGGCTGTGGTTCTGGCTGTGTTCTGCTACTGTCTGGTTCTTTGCTGCATCTTTTGCTGTCGCAAACAGAAAAAAGACTCCTCTGAGCAAAAAGAGACCATTTTCCTGCTCCCTCGTCCCGCTGACAGCGTGACTGTGACCTTGACTCATTCTCAGTGTGCTCAGCCTGGGGAGCAGCAGTATGAAGAGCTGGACGGGGACGTGTTGGAGTACCTTTCTTTTAAAAGCAGTTCTTCTCCATCTGAAGATGACCTCAGCAATCTCCCGTTCGACCCCAGTCCTTCCAGACCGGCTGAGCCGTTGCAGTCATCCAGGCCTACCTTCCCGATACGTCGCCTCAGTACTCCTGATCTCCCCTGCTCCCCCAGTAAAGCTTCCACTCATGGCAGGGGCTCTTTACCTTCCCTCACCAAGCTCAGCTTTGTATCCATATCCAGCCGGGTGATCGGGAGACGCAGAACTGTTAGTGGGGAAAGTTTGGCTTCCAGTGAGAACAGTCACCTTACTGCTGGTGCTAACAGTCAGCAGGGGGAGCCATGCCTCCCCCATTATGGCTCCAACTCCCTATCTGTCTCACTCAAGCCAGCTCCCCTTCTGCACTTTTCCCTCCTCTTTAACTCTGCCTCTGGCACCTTGGTGGTCAACATCCTGAGACTGTCTGGAGACACTAGAAGGGGATGGGGGGTGTTTGCTCGTGTCTGCCTTCCTCCACTTCACCCTGTGCCCCAGCAGACAGCCCCACGCAGACGCAGCTTCAATCAGGACTTCATTAGCCAGAACTTCTCTCTGGAGGTGGGCTCTGTGGAAGAGCTCTGCACATGTACCCTGAGGCTGGCCGTCTACAGCAGGGATTTCTCAGGGCTAAGAGAGGCTGCTCTGGGGGAAGTGGAGCTGGCCTGTGACGAGATAGAGTGGGAGCCTGACTCCACCATTACCTACACCAAGCAGCTCCTGCAGCTGAAAAAGGTAGATGTGAGAAAAACTTTTTATTTTTTAAAGTTTAACACAGAAGTTGATTAAAAGTTACAGTACCAATTTCAGCACTGAAAATGCGTGCGTTCACAATCTTGGTCAAAACCAAATTTTTTTTGCGAACTTTTACATGGCAGTCAGAACATTCAGATCTTTTCACCTCCCAAAAAATTTTAATTGGGCGACTTCCGTATGTGGTATTAAATGATATACATGTCAGATCGTTTCTGAAGCGTCTGCAGTCTCAACGCTTATGTCTGACTTCATCATCCAGGCTCTAACTACTCATTCAAACAGTTTGCTCTCCAGCGCAGCCATCTTTGCTTCACAGAAACAACTTGGAAGCATTTTAACTAAGTTTTTTTGTGCCTGTCTCTGTCTCTTTATAAAGTGATCATGATATTTTCAGCTAACATTGTTCAAAAATGTTAAACTCACACACCATCAACATTGTTCAATAACACACAGATCTGTTTTTATCTCTGTAACCAGTGTCCTGCTATGTGACGTGTAAACAATCTGAACAGCAATGCAAAAACAATGTAGCATCAAGACCTGAAGTGTGAACTAGAGATTGATGGTTAGAGGGATTTTAAGGCTGAAGCTGATACCGTAATGTTGCTGTGGCTGTAGGTACAGGAAGTTCAGCAATCTCTCTAGAGTCAGTTTCAACATGACCATAATCTGACGGAGGATGATTATGAACGCGTGAGTAATTAACCTGGTCTAACAGTTCAGTCTGTGCCCAGAGAACATGTAGGATTCCAGCCAGTAGGGGGGGAAGACGTAGTGGACGCTGCCCAGAGAGTTCCAGACGCTGAAGCCTTGAAAGCTACAGAACTGGCAGGATGTCAGATCTAAGCAGACAAAGAAAAGCAAAATAATTCAGAGGGCAAAGTCAAGAGGCAGATCCAGGTACATTCCACAAGAACAATCCAACAGGAGTCCGAAAACAGGTCAGGCAAACAGATCAGAACAGGGACAGGCAGGTTCAAAGGTCCGAAGACAGAATGGGTCAGGATCAGGCAATCCGAACACAATCAGTACCGCTAGAAAACTCTCACACCAAAGGCTCAAAAATAAACAGGCCCTGATGACTGGGAGCAAGCAGTTTAAATAAAAACTGGAACATGTGGATATGATGAGCAGTAATGAGAAACTGGGTGGAATTAAACAGGTGAATGAAATGAGTAATTAAGCCAGTCATCAGCCCCAAGATCATGAAACAGACCTCAAGGACTTGAATTCAGACCAAACCAGAGTTTGAACTAATGTTCTTTAAGAGATGCTGAAACAAAACTAAATATCAATGGGGTCCTGTTTCACAAAGAAGGGTTAGTGGTAATCCAGAGTCAGTACTGGGGTAAATCCATGCATACCCTTTTGTTTCAGAAAGTATTTTCATGAGTTTCCTTTCCTAAAACCTGGTGAGGTTGGTTTACAAATATCATGAAGATATCTCTATTGGCAGAGGAGGATTAGAGCTGGATAAGATGCTTTATTTTTTCTAAAGGAATATCTCTACTAAAGATTTTTATATTTTCAGCAAGTACCAAATAAGATTTATCTGGAACATTTTTATGCTACTATTATGTGTACTGTACGAATTATTGGCATTGTGAAGATGGCCTGATACACATACATTTTTTGGAAATCATGCCATTAATTGCTTCCTGTTCTGTTTCACACATTGAATGCACACATAATGTATACAAGTTTAGCAAACCAGTTTTTAAGGGCCGCTTATCTGATATTTATCACATTATCTTCAAATGTTGCTCCTTTAATCTCACATTTTGTAGACAATCATAAATATAAATGTTAAACCGACTTCTTAATATAATAACTATGGTTTCCAATTACAAAAGCAAACAAATGAATGAAACACAAATAATTTTAGTCCAGCCTTCATTCAAAGCAACAAAAGATGCTCACAGGGAGACTTATACTCTAAAAAGTTTTCAGATCTGCAGTTCCAGTGCACATATAATTTATTTCAGTTTGGTTCTCGTCTTTATACTTTTTATTTTGTTCTACCATGCTTGTTTTTCCTTTAAAGTTCCAGACAATTATCACAGTTTGAAAACAATATAGACCAAAGCTTTTAAATGTGTTATGATGCCTTCATCTTTAAATGTAAACCTCATTCATTTGTGTTTTTCTGTCATTTATATGCTTTCTGTGTCAGTGAATGCATGACGGATTCGCTAAAATAGTTACTTCTCAACGACTTGATAATTTGATTTAATGAATCGGGAAAGTTTTCCTGCACCCTTTCAGAGAACATATATTTAATCCATGATCACATTGAGCGTCTAATAAGCCATGCCATTAGCCAGTTTTCTTGAGATGTTAGTCACACTGCTGTCTGGGACTGCAGAGCGAGCAGGCCGAGTGAAACAAATTGGATGATCGCCCACGCGGTGCTCTCTGTGACTCAGCTGCAACTCTGCCAAAAGGCATTAATCACAGCCTTTTGAAGGGAGGTGAACCAGAGGTTTTATTTTACTTTATTGAGTTGCGAGCTGCACTGTTCTTGTTGGGGAAGACATTTTTGTGTCGAATTACAGGTTTTCCTTCCTATTCCACAGCATCATCTTAAAAAAGTCATAGTGGGAGCAGCTGCTGGACAGAGAAAGCAAGGATGCTCTGCATCCATGGATATAAAGGAAGAATAATGTTTCTACAGAGACTGGACCCTTAGGCTACAGCTTTAATTTACCATTGTTTTCAGTACAGACTGACATAGTCTTTCTAATCAGTGTGATTTCATCAGTGGGCGTTTTGACAATAAATCTTCTGTACTTTACACATTTTGTTGGAATGAAAGGCTCTGACACTGCAGGCAATAATAAAAATAGATAATTTAAAAAATATATATTTAATATGAAGCATCCATAATCCAGAACAAACATCAAGTTAACATCAGTCAGCAAGGATAGAAAAAAGTATTTTTTTCTTTTTTGTTTTTTTTAAGAAACCTGCTGAAAGGCAGACATATACAATAAATATCACGTAAAGTCATAGTACTGTTTGAGTGACAATGTTCTAATGCCAGGTGGCATTGAGTTTGAGTCTTACATAGACGGTCCATATAAGACTCAAACTCACTGCGGATCCAGACATTTGAATTGAGAAAGCTTCCCGGAGAGGTGGAGAAACGTCTTCAAATCTTGGAAACCAAGTCCAGTGGATATTTTTTGAATTTTTACGGAATGACTACGACCTGGATGACTGAGAACCTTCATCAGCATAAAATATTTGTAAATCAACATTTTTTTCAAATAACTGGGAAAGAACTTGAAATAAGGGAAAGAACTTGCAATGTAATGTTGAAAAATAAGAAAAAATAAAAACACAATTTTCATATTAAAGGTCCATATTATCCAATTATTTTACTTTAGGGTCAAAAATACCTACTCTATTGGGAGATCATCTTATCTACCTGTGCACTTTCACTATCCCAGCTATTGTTATTTTTTTTGTCACTGCAAATGATTTTGACAATTTGCTGGAAAATTATTTCAAACTCTCAGCTAATCATGTCTCTTAAAAGATAATTTATTTTCACAGAGAAAAAGGAAACCCCTCCTTGCTCAGTGGGAACCATCACTTAAAAAGGTGTTGTACATTTGAGTAATATTGTCTAAAGGTGAAGCTGTATTGAAAGCGGCAGTGAACTGAAACAATCATGCTGAATAAATGAGCCTTGGATCTCTAACTTCCATCAGTCCCCGATGGACTAACACTCATTCAGCCGACGGCAGAATGTGACTCACTGGACCTTTCACAGTCTGAGCTGATGAAAGTTGACAGGAAATTAACGGGAGTGTTACACATCAGCTGTTGCTTTTATCTGAAGTGACAAAGAACATAGACATCTATTACTATTCATTAGTGGTCAAATGAAAACAAAAAATATGTGAAAAGTTACGACTTCTACCTTTAAGTATCTCATACATACTTCATCATCCAAATCAAATCAAGTGAAAAACTAAGCTTTCCCTTCTACCAAATGTAGTATTTTAACCTGTAGATTCTCACTGTTCCTTGTCTTCAGAATTTTAGCTATCGGGAGACTGTTGGACGCAGGAAAAGCTCAGTCGGCATTCCACGGATGTTAGGACAACTCTTAATTTTGCTGCAGTACCAGAGCCTGGCTCAGCGCATCAAAGTGATGGTTCGAAAGGCTGAGAATCTGGTCAAGCTGACAAGAATCCCAGGAACCCCAGGTGACAATACCAAACTAAGAAAATGTCATTTTCCTGAATTTCATAATGTTCAGTTTCTTCATCAGTTATGTAGAGAAGGTTGATGAAAGAAGCACTAAAAACTGGTGTGATCTGTATTAAACTAAGAAAACAGACATTTTAGTTAATTTTAGTAATATTGTTTAATGAACACACCATATCTAACTTTTTATGTATATCTAAATGCTTTTATAAAGTCTTCTAAAAATATAACTAATGGACCTTTTGACCTAATCATCAGCTTTTGCTGCAGTTTGATTGTCAAATTGAAGGGACTCTGATTGGGCCAGTCCATAGTATTATCATTCCAGACACAGCATGTTTGCTGTGTCTGGAATAAAACATGTTGATAACTTAAATCTACAGAAGAGCACTAATGATTTAGGGGTTAGTTGTGTATTTAAAAAAAAATATAAATGACCTTATTTGTGTTTATAGATAGATAGATACATGTAGATATATAGACAGACAGACAGACAGACGATTTATCCCATGCTGGGAAATTGCAGTGTAGCAGCAGGTTTACACATAGTGACAGTCACAACACAGTGAGGTAAAAAGTAAAATGGCAGTCATGCATTTGCACGTACTGAGGGCGTTTGGTGAGGTAGTTGATAGTCCAGGCAGCCAGATGTTTGTCCACTCCAGCGTCTTCCAGCTACCCCCTTAGCAGTGTTGGTCTGATGGTTTTGAAAGCGCTGGAGAAGTCAAAGAACATGACTCGCACAGCAATTGCAGGTGGTCTCCAGGTGGGTGAGCGCCCGCCAGTTGCCCCACCAGGGGGTGGCCAGGGCATTGGCCAGGGTGGCCGTGGTAAATGTATTACCATCTGTTTAATATTTCATCCCATTATGCACAGCCAGCAATGTAACAATAAAAATCACACAATAAACCAAGATATGAGTTGGCGTTTACTTAAGTCTTTATTACTTCTACAGGCAGGTTTACCACAATAGTAGATTCAAAGCATTAAATTAGGGATTTTAGTTTCAGTGTGCCACTCCAAGGTTTTTGTGGCCCCATCTGGCCACCCCTATGAAACATTTCTGGATGAACCATTGGCGCCCGCTGCAGCAGGTAGATGATGGCATCCTCCACTCTGATGTTGGGCCAGTAGGCAAGCTGCAGCGGGTCCAGGGTGGGGCTCACCACGGCGTGGAGGTGTGCGAGGATGAGGTGTTCCACGGTCTTCATCAGATCGGAGGTCAAGATAGGCTTGTGTTAGCATTTGATAGGCAGGCGTTAGCATTGGATTTATTTGCATTCAATAGCCTGCTTCAGCTGGTGATCTGCTATAAGAGACACACAAAGCTGAAATTGGTTTACAAATGCATTTTTTTTAATTTGGTAACACGTATTGTAAAAGACCATCAGTACCCTAGTAGTAGATTTTTTAAAGTCCCTGCTTCTATTTACAAGCCTTCTAAGAGCTTTTGAGCTTTAAAATAATTGGATTTAGAAATGCAATGTATGCAGAATAACCCTTAGTGGCGGTTTTCATTCTGACACCCTAGTGCTCTAGCTAGATTAAAGGACTGCCACAGGGTCGACATGATTTGGTCACATTAGTTTTAAAAACGCAGAAAATTGTTATCTTTCTCACTTTTCACTTACAATTCAATTCTGAGATTGGTGACACCATAAAGTAAAACTGTGTTTAATTTGCTTTGTCATTAAAGCTCATATTAACATTTAGCTTTATTTTATGTATTCTCCTGCTCAGGGCAGTTGCAGTCAGGTTTACTGGTTCCTTGTTTGGCGTGTAAAATAATCAGATCAGAACGTGATCAGTCCAGAAGTAATTTCCCCTCCTGTCTGTACCATGTCTCACTGCATTTGATTTTCTGCTGGTTAGGAATGGAGGAAGCAGAAGAAATCTGCACAGAGAAAAATGTACATATGTAATAGAGCCACAGTATTTTCTATTGTGGTAAATTGCATTAGCTTTCTTAAACGGATTATCAACAGAGATTATATTTTCCTAGTGATGTTGGAGATATGGAGGCGGTAGTCTGTGAGTGCTATGAGGAAAAAAAGCTTTTTTAAATGTGAGTGTAGCAACAGAACATTCCAGTGTTTTCCATGCATGAAAATTACCTGATCGTAAAATTATAGATACTTGTGTATATTTTCTTTGTTTATTGATTACTACAGAAAGAAACTAAATGAATGTATTCTAAATTTTCTGTTTAAATAATAATGTTAGGTTTAAACACCAAACATTTTATGCAGTAACCTGTAAAAATAAAGACACAGAGAATTTTAGTATGATTTACTTGCAAGGAGAGTGATCAGAGACTGTTCAGTTACAATTCTCCAAACCACTCTGAAACAGCTCTGCCCTCCAAGCCTTTATTAAGGAACGCCCTAGCTACAATGTTGGTTCCGACTGCTAAAAGGGAGGAGGAGGGGGTGAAACCCAGTCGGAACCAGAAGTCTGCATAACATCATACAGTATCATGAGATAAGGAAAGCTTTCACTCCTTTCTCCGGTGTTAGTGCGTGCATTTCCCTGTGTTCTCTCCTTGAACCGTCTGACCTTGAGCAGCCAGCTCTCACATTCAGCACTCCTTCTGCACAGACTTAAAACATTAGTACAGAACAAGCAAGTAAAATACTTCAACACTCTTTATGATATAAGTAAAATAAGGATAACAAAATGTGTGAGCATAATTATATGATCCCAGTGTGTAAGCATAATAATATGATTAAAGTAGAATAACTTGTACAATTAATCCAACAAATATCCAACATAAAAAGCTGTTATAAATCTCAGAACGTAGGACTCAGAATTCCCGGTGAGACAGACAGTGATTACTTAAAAGGCCTTTATTGACACCGACGCTGAGCTGTGGATCTGCAGCGGCTTGAGTAGCACCGCTTATCACTGGAAACTCTGGTGGAGAAAAACATAAGTAAGTGACAATAATAATCTGACGGAAGATGATTATCCGTTTGACTCACTTACCTGGTTTATCAGTTCAGTCAATCTCCATTTAACGTGGTTTGATCTACATGGTGGGCTGCCAACTAGCAGGCGTTGCCTAGAGTGTTCCCAATGCTTCAGTCCTGGAGGACAAGCTCAACCCTGAGCCAGGTCACAGAAACAGATCAGAACGGGAAGGCTAGGAGGTCCAGGAGTCCAAAGCCCAATCAGGGATTCAAAACAGAACAGGAAAAGGCTGGTCCAGGGACCAGGAGTCCAACAGAGAGTTCAGGCAGAGCATTCAGATGGGAACAGGCAAGTTCAGTAGAAGAGAGGCAGAACAGGTCAGGACAACAGGAACACTATGATACGCTAAAAACTTGCTCTCTCTGCTGAGCCAAGACAGGAACAGGGCACACTTAGTGGATAAGAGACAGAACATGATCAGCAAATCAGGAACACTACCAAACTCTAAAACCCTCTCTAACCACTGGCCCCCAAGAAGGAGAACATGAACTAGAGCTTCAACAACAATTTCAAACTCAATTAAAGCCACAAGTGGCATTGAGCGGCCCTCGCAGCTCGCACCGCCTGGTATGTTGCGATCGCTGGAACCAAGCGACCTCCACCTCCACGCTTCTTCCCAGCCTATGCTCCTGCTCTTCAGCCTATGCCTGCTGCGGCTTCTCCTGATCCTCTTCATCACCCTGCTGCCACTGTTTCACATCCTCCTCCTCCAGTAGCTTCTCCTCATCTTCCTCATCCTCCTGCTAATGCTGTTTCTCAGGCTCCTCCTCCTGCTGCTGCTCTCTCTGCGTCTCCTTCTCCCACTCCTTCTGCTGTTTCTAATCCTCTTCATTCTTCTCCTCCTTCTCCTCCTCCTCCTGGTACTATGTTGAGCTTCCATATTGAGGTTATAAAAGCATGGCTTTGTATGACTGGAGTTAACAGTTTGATGCATAGCCACACCCACATGCTTTTATGTAGAATAATAATTTTGATAACTTTTAATCGGCTATGACTATAGTCCATGAAAAGTTAATTTGAATTCTCTAACTCAAAAAAAAACCAAGAGCCCTTCACTCAGATATGTCATGACTTAAAAAAAGAAAATGTTGTTCTTGTTGGGTTTGGACCATGGCTCCAATTGACTTTTTTGTGCGTCCTGTTGGTTTATACAAATTTAATAATCCTTAATAAAAGCAGGGCCTGAGGCAGTCTAGTCATACTCTAATGGCGAGAAGTCTGATTTTGATGCTTGGCCACTCCCACATGGTTTGTCACAGCAAAAATCTTTTGATTACTTTTGACGCCTTATGTCTTAAGTGGAAGCTCAGCAAGTTACAAGTTTGCCATCCCCTTGCTCCTTCCCAGCCAGCAGAAAAGGCGCCATGCTTCACCTCTGGACCAGCCGGAGAAAACCACAGCTTTGGTCAAGAAGGGTTAAACTAGGGATAAAATATAATATCTGGGATGAATCTCATCTGTGAGATAGATGCTGCGGCCATCTCAGGTGGTGGGTCAAAAGTATATGTTCAAAAGATGGAGAAACAGCACCGCCAAACTCCACGGTTAGCGTTAATACACCCTACTCAAAACAAAAAAAATCATTAAAAATCCATAGTTTGCAATAAAATCCCGAAAAAATCACAAATGTCAAGGAACACATCTTGCATGTCCTAGATTTTTTTTAGATGATTTATTAAATAATTTAAAGAAAGAAAAATCTTTAAACTTGAATGCCATATACTGCGGCAGTTGAAAACCCCATAAGATGCTCAAACATGCATAGATTCACGTCAAACTTGGCAGTCTTTTCTATAATCAAAGGATAAATAACTGTTCCGAATTTGGCTTGGATTGCTATAAAACTTTTTGAGATACAGCAATTTCCTGTTAACACAAACTTTTGAAACATCAGAGTGACGGACTTTTAAGAAGAGCTATGCTGTGTTTACCATCAAACAAGTAGCGATTAGAGGAATATATTCCAAAAGTCCTAGCTCTTTTGGGAAAACGACTGATTTTTTAGAAATATTTTAACATAGTGATTCTATTTTCATAAGGGTGCCGTTTGAT